>NC_135499.1:162598062-162759581 GCF_052857255.1 Amblyomma americanum | reverse complement strand
GCTACATTATATCACTTTTGAGTCCTTGTCTGCGTAAACAGCTTCAGCAGTTTACTAAACTAATAGAGCTAATACACTCAGAAACAGGGTGGTGCGTACAATGGCATACATGCATGTATTCTACAGGGATGACTGCTGGTGCCTGAATATGGACTGAACACTTGATGCTGGCAGAAGACGCCTCAACTATTTTCTTTTTTAAATATCTCTCTCTCTATAAAACTAGCCAGTGATAACATATCTGCAGACATACCAGACACTGCAGGACAGTATTGTATCACAGCATATTGAAGAGCTTGTGATTAAGGCATTGAACTACAACCAGTATACATATGCATATTTTCTTTCAATGAAAAACCTGGATATAAACGTGAGGCATAACAACAAATTTAAAAATAGACGTTTTTCAAGCACTACGTTTTTTTATCTTTAATGTGGCTGCAATACATACTGCACAGTGTAATGTATATGTACAGCTACTATGTGAGTAATGCCGAACACTATAACGCCTCAAGTATCTTTTCGAGGTTCAAGATAGGCTGCATACAGTGCTGGCTTTCACATAGTTAATCTGAAGGATAACATACTATCGAAGGTGTAAGATGTTTAAGATGCAGCTTGAGCAATCTTGGTGGTGGGCCAGGAATAGGTGAACTGTGGTGATTGAAGCTTTAAAACTAGGACCCCTTTTGGGCTACAAATTTCTGGAATCTGCTGCATCAGCAGAAAGTGGGCAATGTTTCATGAAATACATGTCCAGACTCAGAGATATGACTCTATCATAGAACACATATTGTACATTAGTACGTACAATCAGAATCACCGCAGAACAATGTCTTGTTGCTGTGGACAATCCTGGGCCCATAAAGAAGATAATGCCTACATAGCATCTTTCTTTTTCATTACTAGACCACTAGTTTTTTAAGCAGCTTAAAGTTGAGGTTCTCTTGAGCTGATAAAGGAAACTTTGGATTTGTTTGCTAGTGCAGCACAGATATACATTCTGGGTTCTGTGCAGCTTAATCTAAACAGTTTTAACAAGTGATCTAAACCAGCTTGCTGACCAGGATCCCCAACCAACTTCAATGTATGTCGACTGCTCCAAGATTAGTGAAAAGACATGACTAGAAATCATGTTTTTATGATGTTAGAGGCATATATTTCAAGTGTAAAAGAACATCAAAGCGATGTGAAAAAAAAAAAAACAGGCTGGTTAGCTGTTAACAAGGCAGTTAATAGGAATGATCAGTTGCATTAATACGGTCACTTCCTCGCAAGTTAGAGTTGAATAGAACTGAACTCTTTTGCTGCTAATATCAGAACGCCTGTCTGAACAAAAGTAATTCAAACAAAGAGGTCCCTGAAGGGGACTGATGTATGGCCAACTCAATGGTAGGAAACAGTCTTTGTTGCTTGCAGAAGCTGAGATGCCTGCAAATGGTGGAGTACCTTAGAGATGCCCACATAATGTATTTCAAATGCCTTTGTTTGCTAGAAGGTCTTAGTGTTTCATCCTAATGCTGTGACCGATTCTCCTTTTGTGAATGAGTGGTTGCCTCACAAATATTTTGAAGAGTTCAGACCTCTCAGTGGCTGCAATGAATCTGCCAACAATTCATCCACTAGATTCAATAGAAACCTCATGGATATTTCGCGTCCATACTCATAGGGATTACTTAAACATAAAGGCATCCTGCAAGAGAGCGTATCACTGACTGAAAAAAAAAAAGCAGCTAATGATTCATGCCCTGGTAGTAAAAGAAAAGTGAAAATGGAGCAAGTTGGTGCAATTACAGTAAGCACTGAACTTCTCATTTTGGAAAATGAAGAAGACTGCAGTGCAATGCCAGTGCACTTGTTTGCAATGCAGTTTTTTATATAGATTTCCTCACTTACTAGACCAAGCTTAATTACATGCACAAAGAATGAGAACATATAATTCAATACTAACATCATTTCCATGCGTTATTTAAAAAATTTATGAGCTAAAGCAAGAGAAGAATACCTATTTCAAGTATCTCGACAAAATAACGCAAATATCTCTATTCACCAAGCACTCCGAGCACATCATAGGCAGTCCACAACAGCAAAACATGACTTTCATGTGCAGTGTTTGTGGGGCTTGGGCTTCATTAAAGTAACATGCACACACTTGCACACACTACATCTTTGCAATTCTTTTCCAACACAAACAGGGCTGGCCACTGTAAGGGGGTTCACAGCATGAACAACTGTGACCTGGCGATGCATAGTAGATCCACATCTATGCAGCAGCAATGGCAAAACTACAATACTCTGAGGAATAACATGAAGGGAGACAGCCATAGAAAAGGGAAGGGCTGGGGGAAGAAGCGCAATGCTCTTCACCAAGGGTGGATCAGGAGTATGCCACAACAATGTAGAACGCGGTGCTGGGGTGATATATTTTTGCCAGATGTTTGACGGATTTCTCAAAAAGAGACAGAAGCGTTCTGCTTAGCTGTCCCAAGTGCCACCCATTGCCACTGTGGGACATAGTGAACCAGCTCCTTGCCACAGTGCATGATTAAAGTGCTTTGGTCAGAAGTTGTCTGCCACTGGACCACATCTAACACTCGCCTCACCATCCGTGAAGGAACACCCTCTGCGAGCTGCTGTTCCCACAAACAATATCTACGGGAGGATGCCACATGTTCACGAACCTAAAAGTACTAATAAATCTTCTGAAAAACTGTTAGCTGTTGAAACCTGTTATACTGATCTACCTGGTATTAACTTTTTCCACTAAGACCACAACTACGCAGATAGCTATTTAAAACATGTCATCCCACAGAAATAAAAAAATAAAGAGAACGATAGGAAAAAGTGGCAAATTGTACATTTGCTAATTTTGAACTCAAATCAGACAAAGGCTTTGCCCAATGCTGTGGACAGTGAAAACTAAAAATAAAAAATACAGAGTTTAAGCTAAGTATATATATTCAGTTTAGCCTTACACTGTAAGTACTCATTACTGCTCCTAGGATTGCACATAACAAATTAAAAGTTGTGTTTGGCTCTGGCTCTCTCAAGCTAAAAACTCACTTCCTCTTACCCAGTGCAATAAGAGTAAGCATGGCAATATACAACCATTTTGTTGATAATGGAGAGAAAGTGAAACAGCCAGCGTTTCAAGTCCATCACTGGGTGGCAGAAAAGTAAAAAGGACAGCTTGCCGAGACAAACACAGGCCTGAAATGGGGTGGAAAGGAATCAGTGCATTCAAATAGCTTGTTTCCTTTTCTGTGCACACCTATAAAACAACTTCCCAGATTAACGCACAGCTTTCCATCCATTGCTGCTGCGGTACGTAAGCGTTACCTGAAATAACTTTGCTCTGTGTCAAGCCCACTACAATCCTGAGTGTGTCCCTTGTCTTCAATATACTTTAATTAACCAGTGTATCTAAAGTAGTTCAGCTGTATATTTTGTAAATCTGTAGCATGTATATAGTACTTGGTTTGCAGCTGATACAGTGTATTCTACTTATCAGCCCTGCATACACTAATGCCCTCAACAGGCAGTGAATTGACATGCATGAATAAACAACCAAGATAGAAAGGGGGCAGTACTATACTGAACAGATAGAAAAATCACAATGCATCTGAAAAAATTCCTTTGCAGTGTCCTTGATGGCGACAGGTGCACATCTGTACGGTGGTGAGGCAAGTGAGTGGCAAGAACACAAAGCACCCTCTTCCCTTGAGAGATGGCCCTCCTTAGCTCTCGGCTAGGGTCTTGCTGCGGCGGTAAGGGCGGGGAGAAGGTGCTCTTGCTTCGGCCCCTGGTCTTGGTGTTGGCCTTGTCCACCTCAGCGTTGATCTGGTTGTCGCTTTCGGGCGGCTTCCCGGGGGACGGGTCGGCTATCGACATTGACCTGAGGGGCGACACGCTGCGCTCCGCAACCCCGACCCCGTTCGCACAATTTCAACAAGGACGCTCGGTGCAGGTGCCATGCACGTGGCCGCATCCAGAGAGCAGGCATGCATGGTGCAGGCAAGATTGTGAGTGAACCAACCATGCAGATCTATGAGTGGAAGTGAACATCACTACCAACAGTTGAGGGAAACTTCTCATTAGCCCATAAATTCTTGCAGTTAGCTTACTAGCGCTGACAATGGTGCGCAGCATTCATAATCTACTGCATGAAGTAAAAAAAAAAGTAGGGGCAGCACTAGCACCATCTGACAGCTGAACAACTTTGAACAATTGAATGCACAGTGAGCATTTCTACACAGAGGGAATGGCTAATGAGTAAAACATGAAAGGCATGTTAATTGTTCTCTATTTCCATTGTTTTCCATGCTGGGCACTAAATAAATGCTCATGCATTCTTGACGTCAGAAAGCACTTGTTAGGGTCTCCACTTTGTGACCGTTTTTATCAGCTGAACACTACGAATGCATTCCAACCTGCCTATTTTACATACACCGATTCCCAATGTATCTAACAGGGTAAGTGTGCCATGGTTCATGACTATCTGGCTAGCCTGGCTTTCTTTAGTGCCCTCGAGTCATAGCTCTGGGCAAAATTTAAACTGCAGACAACATCCAAAGCTGCAAGACTAGCTTTGCATTAAGTGTGAATGTGTCCTAACTCAGTTAAAACAAAATTGACCCCCTTATCTTAGACGCTTGCCATTAATATTTCATGATTGGGCACACTGGTGCACTGATGCCACAGCTATTAGGTTTTTAGAAATAGGTTTGTGAAGAAGAAATATATGCTTGAAGAACTATAACAAAATAAAAGGGCTGACAGTGGTAGTTCTTTTATTTTGTGGTATAAAATGTTGCAAGCTTACACGAAGTTAAGAACGACTTTGATAGCTGTGGTTATTAAAAATAATTTTGCTAATATCCAAAGAGTCACACGTTGCATACCTATACATGTGTCCCAATTAGTGCAAGCTACTTATGACTGAAGTCTGCTAACTAAACAAGGCGCTGCTTTAAAGACATGCACTTTCCACTTAGCTTGGCTCACAAGACGTGCTCTAAAAATCAACACAGAAATAAAGAGCCTAGGCCAGAACTGTATGCCAGATGCTTGCAGTGTATCAGTGTAATGTGTGCAATATCATACTGTGCTGTGCCCAGCTTGTACAAGGAAGCATTGAGATCTGGTGCCATTTTGCAACTAAACAGAAAGAAGCCAGCCTCATCAAGACCAAGATCACTCTCAGCTGAACAGCATATGATCCGCTTCCTTGCTAGCCCCATGCAACTGTCTGAGAAAGAATATACAGCTGTTTACATTATAGCAAAAAAGACAAATCAACAAGAGCTTTAACTGCTAAACTGTTCATATCAAAGACCTCAAGACGTCTGGGGCACAACAAGGTAAATATCCAATGTACAGTACTCACGGATTGAAATAGGACATTCGGAGCGCTAGCCTTGCAGTGCCACGCAGGCATGTGGTAAACCACAGGCCGGCTGATTGGCTACTGGAAGGAACAATTCTGCTTTGTAGATGTTCTCCCTCTCACGCCATACCACAATGCACCACCTTGGTTCCATGAGCGTCTACGGGCGGCGCTCCATGAAGCGACGGCCACGCGCTCCGAATGTCCTATTTCAATCCGTGAGTACTGTACTATTTCATAGCATTGTAATGATGTTATCTGCCTGACACTTTACTTCTGCAAAGCAAATGTGCTTGAGAAAATGTATCGCTAAGAGGATTACAGAGATGAACAGGCAAGTCTTGCAATTCAAACAATGTTCATCAGCAAGTCTGCTGCACAGGTAATTCTGATAAGACCTTTCTAACATTACTGCAAGCATCACCAGCTTGGGTTCGGTGCAAATATGAAAAATGACTGTGAATGAACGCTGACTGCTGGTGCAGTGTGGTGATTTTGTCAGCTATGCTCCAAGCCTAAGAAGGACTTCACGTTTATTCATTCTGGGTAGTTGTGTTGGTTTTTAACAACTCTAAATGCATAAGCACACTGCAATTTAAGGCTCTCGAAGCCTCAGCTACAATTACGACATTTCTCACCTTTTGTCTATTCTCAGTAATACACCAAGAGAAAGCCATGAAGCAAGACCTTTAGCTATGTGCCAGATCAGTTAGTAATCCTCTACCATGTTGAGAAAGCTGTGATCAATGACTTAAACTTGCAATGATGGCTACAGTTCAATTGACTGTTGAAGCTACTGGACAACTATAAGGGCTGGCAACTGTAAAGCGTGCCACATGTGAACTTATTGTCTTAAACTCAAGGGGTCCTCCCCATAAATGCTGGCACAACAGGGTAGACCACTTCTAGTGCCTGCACTTGCCTTATCAACGGTGATTTCACCGCTATGTGCATGATTCAATGTGACAACGTGCACTACATATCCTTGTGTACAGGGTCAGTGAAAAGATATATGAAGACTACAGTGAGAGGCTCAAAGTATTTTTAAATGCCTAGATATCAACCTGAAAAGATTTATGTCTGTTCACTAGTGACAAAGAGAGGCAGAGGATAGTCTACCTCAATCATTAGTAAATTTTACACCAACGCAATAAAAGTGCAGCATTATATTTCAGTTCTCAACACTTGAAAGCAGCACAAGCTTCTTCACAGCTCTTTTTACTGCTCCGGTACACTTGAAAAGCCAGTGATCAGGTATGGGCCTAGTCAACCGAAAGTGCACAAAGCAGTGCACATATAGGCCTGCATCTATTTAATGAAAATACTAAAAGGTTGCTTTGCATATACTCCTCGCTTATCTTTATACAGAAGCGGTGCTTTGCAAGCCATTTAAGTACTATGCTTTTCATATTATTGCCTGCCTAGATACAATAACAACAGTCTTAGGTGAATCAAGTGGCAAAAGAGTCCAAAAAGCTTATCAGTATTTTGTCAATTACACCACAAAATGACATATATGCATGGAGAAAAAGGCTACAAGCCAGGGCTGCAAGCAAGAGAACTTCTTAAAGCATTTTAAGCAAAAAGGTGCTATTCGTAGTGCGAGACACTCGTGCATGCTTTCTCCCACTCCCCCATAAGCTGCAGGACTGCAATGGTGAATAAGGTGAGTGTGCCTAACCAGCAACAGCGACTGCACAGTGGTGGTGCCTGCATGCCACAAACTGCCTCGTACCTGAATATGGTGGACCGGCGGAAGCGATTGGGCGAGCTGATCTTGTTCATGTCGACGCTGGAGGGGTCGGCCTGGAAGGCCAGCGCGTTCATTATGATGTGGTCTGGCACCACGCCCAGCGGGTGCACTTCCCGCATGATCACGCCTGCGGGGATCTTGTAGAACTCGATGCACTCCAGGAAGTTGCCCATAACTTCCCGAAGCTCCGCCTCCGGCATGGTGTCACAGTAGCGCTTGCTCCAGTGCACGGCAGCCTACGTCCCACCCATAGCAGGAAAAAGTGTTCACTTTGTTTAAGTAGCTATTGTGCAAACTGACATCCTCTTCATCTACTAGTCAGCTGTTAAGGGTGTGCCAGGGGCAATACTGCTCAGTCTTGTTTCTCCTATTTCACCGGATGTCCAGCAACTCTTCAGCACAGGATGAAACCTCAATGACTCCAGTGCACGATGAAAAATTATGCCATCATTTACTGCCACCAGTTTTTGGACTCTGCTACAAGGTGCACTGAGTACATCAAGTCAAGCAGTGCTAAAATAAAGCTGCTGGTCAAGTGGGCCCCTAAAAGTTCATGTGAGTTGAGCCTGTTTCCTTTACAATACATGATAAAATGCATTTTTTTTATATAGGCTGCTTGAAATTAACAGCAATGAAAGCGTTTGTTGTTTTGTTTGCTTTTCTTTTATTTTTTTCAACAGTAGATGCAATCAGAGAAGCCTCTATATCAGCGATGTAGGCATAGAAGTCTGCAGAGTGCTGCACTCCAGGTCATCAACTCTTGGCATCCGTGATTACATGTATTCGCCCGTCCACCTCTCTCGATGCCTATTGTGCAGTTTACCTGCTTAAATGCAAACCTATCAATCAGTCACTCAGTCACTTTGCTCTCAAAAAGACTGTAGCTGAATTCAAAATCTTTGCAGGTCCTTGAGCAAGTTCTTGCCTCAAGCAAGGAATGTTTGCTGCAACTTCTTCAGTGCTTGTTGAGAAATCACTCAAACATTTCTTACCTGTTAAATAAGAACCAGCGACAAATTTTGTATATAAGAAAACTGCATTGCCTCCTAATTTTTTAATGAACAAAGTTCAAGAAATGCAATGTGCAAACAGATCATTAGTATTTACAATAAATCACTAAGTATTTGTATAAGTATTCAGCATGCAGCAGAATTCACATCCAATGCAGCAGAATTCACATCCAATGTAATTGCTGCAAAAATTGATAGCATTTTAAGGGCGTTGAAACCTTCATGACGATATTTGTGTGTGCATACTCACAGCATGTAATCTCCTTAAAATCTTATCTTCATATCAAAGACACTAAAAGTACCTACTGAAAGCTACGGAAAGAGGTCACTGCCATGTTTCATGCAAACCTTAACATTCACTGTCATGGAGAATTAAAACAACATAAGCAGGCTGATGCAACATACCTGAAATTTGGTGAGCTCATCAGCTGTTAGTTCTTCACGGGATAATATGAGCCTAACCACATGCTCTGGCAAGAGTGCAAAAGAGCCAAGGCTCAAGACTTCATTGCCATGGTTGTCAACAAACTCAAGCACCTAGATTAACAAACAAGGTTAACAGTATAATTAACAGATAAAATGCAGCCTGGTGCACAAGCTTGTTGCATAGTAAAACTATAAGCAGACGACAGCTGTGACCTCTGGAGAAAAAAACGCACTGCAGTATTTCCAACTAAACTATTCCTAAATTTCTGAAAGAAAAGGTTGAAACAGCAGATAATAAATAAAAAAGCTGCTACATGACAACAAGCATTGAGTTGAATTAATTATGCATAATTTCTATGCAAGCACTGTAGATTCATAGATCAAAACTGCACAGCAGGATGATATGCTGCCAGCATGTTTAAAACATCAAAGTAGCTTACAGTATACACAAGTGAATTTCACTCGGTATCATGTACTGCACGTAATGTTAGTGCTAGAATTGACTTGACTATTATGTACAGCTTCATAGCTAGCACTATTCAGAAGATAAAGGAGAATAAAATACACTCAATGAGGCCAAGCAGTACTATAGCATAAACACCCAGATGCGATATGTAGCTAAATGACCGGTGTCACGAAGGTTTCTTATTGGTATTGCCTTTCTTTTTACAAATGAAGAACTTTTTTTTTTTGGAATATGTCACAACAGTGTTGCTCTAATACTGTACAGCATGCCCTCTTTCTATCTTGTATATTCAGCAATGAACTACCATTTTCATAAACCGCCTCCTCCTCTGGTTAAACAGGATACAGCATCATATAGAAGACAATGAAGACTAAAGGAAATAAAGCCTTTTTAAATTCATTTGTTTCATAACATGTGCGCTTTTGCTCGTAAAATGACAGAAGCATTTCGAGATGCACTGGAAGTGACTGCACGCAGGTCTTGAAATGCTCACATGTGAGACTGCAATTGAGGCAGCAATGCATGTTCTCACACAAAACGAGAATATTTACTGCTGGCATCCGAGTGTGGTTATGTAGAAATATAATGAGAAGCTACAGAACATTGCTCTCTAGCTTTCATTATAGCTCCATGGCTTTGCACAGGTGAATGCTAACTTCAATTACTTCCCAGTTTCAATAAAGTTAATCCCAAGGTGGTTCACTGAAACATAATTAACCAAGATATGCTTTAGTGCCCCTAAATATTTAGTTTCTCATTTCGTAATAAGGTTTGTAAAGAAACAAGCATGAAATTTCACTTTGTTTTACAAATTCTAGTAAAACTCGGAAAAAAAAGTATAGATCAGACGTCTCTGCAAAGAACACAAAAATTCTGTACGCTGGTCGCTGACAACATAACTTAAATGAACATACCTTCTGGACAAGTGACTTAGTGCACTTGTACTGGATGTAACGCTCTGCTGATGCCAGCAGGGCACACACTGTGTCAACGCTAATGCAGCACTGGACAAATCCCATGCAGCCCTTCCTCAATTCTTCCAGTCCGTAATAGTCAGCAGCATTCATCAAACCTAAAGGTGGGGCAAGAAAGAATGAAGCTCTCCCTTTGCGTTACTAGGAGCGTAGTACCAAAAACTGTGAACCACATGAAAATCATGTTTACTCTTGGCGTAACAGTCCTCAGGTGTCTCCAGCTCCCTCCTACCCACTTGCTGCTCAAAAGAAAGCATGAAAGTATGCACACAAATGTAAAGAATGAGCAAAAAATAAGACTAGATGTAGCAAATCTGGAAGTGACCTGTGCAAGAACTAAACATACTGAATGTGACCAAACTGTCATCATTTTTTTCTTCTACTCTCAAATCAATTATCAGGAAAAAAAGTTTACACTACTAACTTTCAATTGATCAACACCACAAATAACAAAAAACACACATTCCCTCGATTGAATTAGCAGGTTTGTGTTAACAACACAATGGAGCTAAGAATAAAATATTTTGTAAGACTTGTTTTAGAACTTTTTTGTACTCCACAATGCAATGCAAGTCACACTGTAAGCATTAAATGTTGCAAGCTACTGAGGCATCATTTAAGATCAAATTGCCTGTCTCCAATGCTAATACATACTTTAAAAAAAAATATGTATATGCATATTGGCTGGTGCAATCTGAGAATAGAGATAGTAAAGGCACAGTAAATAGCCCCACTGAAAACTTCCATACCGTAAACCTCACCAACCCTTCTGAACATTCTACCACCCAATCGGCTCACCAACATAAAACCTCACCATTAGACAGCAATAGAATATGACGTCAGGGCCGTGCAAAACCGCTATTTTTAACTCTTTTCATAATAAACTGACTGAGAAGAATTTCACAGACAAAAAAAGCACCAGTAACTACGCACACAGCACTGCACTCACTCCATGCTTGTACACTGAAAAAGTGCTATTCAGGCTTTTCTTTCCTGTTTCTGCATCCCCTTCCACCCTACATTTAGAGCACATACCACTGTCCTCTCACAAAAATCCTGTTGTGTTGCAGAAGCTAGAATGGGTGTGAAATGCTCAAAAGGTAAATTTCCTAGGCCATTCATATTGCCTAGGCTATTGTATTACTGGCCATCATGACTGGCCTGTGCTGGGTTGCACACCAATGGCAAACCATTATGTGCAAGCAACTTTGTGAATTAGCTCCACAGTATCAGACAGCCATCATAGCTTCCATAATGGTGAATGGTTGTAATCAGTGAGGCAGCATGTACACAGGTGTGTGCAAAAGGTGGGGAACAACGGGGGGGGGGGGGGGGGGGGGGGGGGGGGGGGCCCTCCTAATAGACATGGGGAAGGGGGCACGAACTTCCTAATATATTGTTCCCACTACTGAGAAGACATGAAAGGACGCCGCCATGAACTTTGCAGCCCCCCCATTATAGAGATATCTGAGCACGAGCATGTACAAAGTGTAACAGAGACGCCAGGTCTGTGCAGACCACTGAAAGATAACTTTCTCGTACAAGCAGCACTGTCCTACAAACTGTTCATGAAGTGCATTGTTCTCGACGCTGTGAATACACTCAGTGCATATTCAACACGAGTGCCAAAACTGCTTGGAGCTCCTGAAGGACAGCCAAAGGTACCACATTTCAAGTGCTTACATTTACAAGAGATAACTAGCATGAGTGGATCCTTGAACTTTCGTGTGTAGCTTTCAAAGTAACACCGCCACTTTTGGGGTCTTGTGAGTGCACATTAAAGAAATTAATGCAAACTAAATTACACATGTGGAAATGGCTTATGGCAGATGAACTGGTCTTCCATAGCAGCTTCAAGAAATCAGCTGTACGATTTTGACTCGATCAGTGTTTCCTATGATCTGGCTTCAATGAGCCCTGCCTCAAAGAAGTTTGCTGAGTATCTGGTTTGTACTAGCAGGGACAAAAGTATTCAGGACACATGGAAAGGAATTTAGCCACATAGGTGCCATGTCTGACAATGTTCAGCTCATTTCACTAACTTACATCAGCGCACTTAAAACCAACTTTCACCTCCACAATCGTGGTCTTCAGCCATCGGCTATTAACAGAGCTATCGACTTCCATTGCCACTCATGCATCCTCAAGACTTTTGTCCCCAATACCACATCTAAAGATTCCCTGAATAATATAACATGTAGTTCTTTAATCAACAAGATATACTAATATACTAATATACAAGCACAAATAGAAACAGCGTGAATCTACCCGGTGCTTCTTCAGTATAGCTTGAGACTGAACATGCATCGACACAACACTATAAGTATTAGTAGCAAGACTCCACAACAGAAGGCTAGGTTACAGTGAAAATGGTGCATCAGAAACTGGTCAGATGTGTCAAGAACACACTTTTCCCAATGTCACATAAGCTTCGTAATTTATGCCTGCATAATGTGGAATAATTCTGAGAATGACAACTATTGCTTTTCAGGCTCTGAAATGTACCAAACTGACAGAGTGAAAAAAAATAAAAGATGTCTTCAGTCTGACTACACAATTTTGTACTATTCCTCATAAGGTACTATTGGCAAAATACATGCTTCCTCTCTGCTGATCTCGTAACTTTCATAGGCCAATGGGCAACTTTGCAATGACTGCTTTCTTTTGTTAAGTAATTCTCGTAACTTGAGAAGCTTTCAGCACCAGCATAAATACATTACCAAACCATCGTCCATACTCTGCAACCTTAAGTGAAAAAGGAGCCAACACACAATTTTGATAACCGGTTACATGCCCAACTAAATGAAGCAGACAACTTCCCTAAGCAAAATAACTTGCAAAAGCAAAGCAGTACTAAAGCACTGCTTGTCTGTTGCAAATCAGTAATTAGGTGCAAAGCTGGCACAAACTGCAGACCAACGAGGAAAACATAAAATCGAGAAGATGCACTTACCCAGGAGGGTTCTGGCTTGCAGTGTAACACAGCCAGTATGTATGTATTCAATGAGTTGCCTAAATACATCAGGCTCAAACTCTTCTATGATCAAAGTCTGGTGTGTCTGCGGCTGCAAAAAGGGCCCAGCTCCAATGATCACTTCAACAGGCATGATAAGAACAGGCGCAACAAGGAAACCCTCACTGCACTGGTACTAGATGTGTAAGGAAGGCCACAAAGGCAGCCAAATAAAAAGCTGATTCCCAGCAAGGATAATAAAGATAGCCAGAAATCCACCATAAGGCACAAAAGCAAGAGGACAGAGGTCCTAAACTGCTCCGGTTCCAGAATTTCTGTATGTAATTTTGATACAAACTGATTGGGGAATTGTCTAAACTATGTCAGAACATGTATTAAATCTAAGAGCACTTTATTGAGAAAACTGGGTCTAAACAGGTGCAAATAACATTAAAGAACCTGATGGGAGTCCTACAACCTACAAAATGCACAGTGTTCGGTATCTTACAGTGGTGAAATAAACAAATATATTGTACAAATCACAAATCATCAGAAAAAGTGCTACCCTTCACTCCCCCCCCCCCCGCAAAGTAATGCTATGAACCTTTTTGTATAAAGTTAACTCCACATAGCTGCAAAATGGGCTAGATCTACAGACAACAAGAAGCTAAAACAGTAGAATCTCGGTGATACGAACACGGTTGATACGAATTCGTAAAATTCCCCGGCCGGAGTGCAGCTGTGCACAACGTACGGAATTCCGGAGGTTCCGAACTCTCCCGCGCCACATCGAATGAAACGAACACGCGGGCCGCGATCGCACCCTCGAGCACTAAGCGCGGCCCTCACATCGCCGAAATCGCGATCGCTAATCGCGTGGTACGCACCGCGAGCAGCGGCGGTGCGCGGCCTTCACATTGCCGAAATCGCGATTGCTAATCGCGCGGTACGCACCGATCGAGAGCAGTGAGCGGCGGTGCGCACCCCTCACATCGCCGAAATCGCGATCGCTAATCGCGCGGTACGCACCGATCGAGAGCAGTGAGCGGCGGTGCGCACCCCTCACATCGCTGAAATCGCGATCGCTAATCGCGCGGTACGCACCGCGAACAGTAAGCGGCGGTGCGCGGCCCCCACATCGCCGAAATCGCATCGCTAATCACGCGGTACGCACCGCGAGCGGCGGTGCGCAGCCCTCACATCGCCGAAATCGCGATCGCTAATCGCGCGGTACGCACCGCGAACGGTAAGCGGCGGTGCGTGGCCCTCACATCGCCGAAATCGCGATCGCTAATCACGCGGTACGCACCGCGAGCATTGAGCGGCGGTGCGCAGCCCTCACATCGCCGAAATCGCGATCTCTAATCGCCCGGTACGCACCGCGAGCAGCGTGGTCGCACGGCCGTAAACAGATCTGCGTGCATGCATTTTCTATGCTTCTGCATATGAATTGTGTTCGTTTGGATGATACAAAATTTCGGAAACCAATTTTTTCACGACCCCGTGCCGAGATCTACTCTATTACAGAACTAGCTTTTACTGCTTGTTCTCACATGTGACTATCCTTTGTAAATGTATGATGTAATGCAGTCAAAGAAAGAGAAGAGCTTATGGTCATCCAGAGACAATGTGCTCTGCCAGTGTTAGCAATGTCCATTCTGGAATAGTTACAAAAGGAAAAGAATGTTACGCCAACGAAGTGATGCAATTCAAATATGAAGGACTAAATACTTACCTGAGGAAACTGTATGTTTAGCATAGGCTCACTGCTTCTCTTCAAGAACAATTTTAATTTCGTCTCCTTGTTCAAATCCCTCTTTTTTGATGACGAATCACGATCACGATTTTGTACTCCTTGAAAGCCACCGTACAGCATTTTGTGGAATACCCTTCAAGGAAAAGTGGAGAGAAAAACACGCACCATCATGACCTGAAATACTTATGACAACTGTTGTCCAAGCAACAAACAAAAAACAGTGTCAAGTGCCTCCTAGGTCTAACTTAGGATGGCAAGGGTTGGGGGGGGGGGGGGGGGGGGGCAAAAATGTTTTTGGGTGTGCCACGACCAATGAGCAGGGGGGCAAGGTCTGTACAGCGCAGAAACAGGGCACCAGAACAAAATGATGCACGAGATGCAAAACAAAACAAAAGATAAAAAGAAGCCACAGCAGTAGTGAGGCTGCAGTCGTAGCCTACACACCACTGCAGCTTTTGTCGTGGAGTGTTGGTGGCGTTACCTGCTCCGTGCGGCCAGCACGGCCTTGACGGCACAGACGGGCTCTCTCGTGTCTCCCACGAGAAAAGTTACATCACAAAGCTCGGGCATACTGGCCAGAAACTTCATGTCTTCCGCCAGTCCAGTTTGTTCTCAAAGACCGAGTAGTCGGGCTCCTCTTCGGTGCCAACAAGGTCTTCCGCCATTCCACTCATGCTAGCCCTTTACAAGCCAATCTTTTTTTTTCTTTCTTTAGTGTTTACTGTAGGTATTGTCAGGGTTCTGACTAAGGAAAGCTACTGGGGTGCAGAAGGTGCTCTGGAATGACACAAAAAGAAAAATGATTGTAAAGATATGAACACACTAGAATGTTAGACCTCAAAGCACATCTTGGAAGCAAATAATATGCAAATGTGTTATTAGCTGATCAGTGAAGAAATAAAACAAGGACTGCACATTACAGGCACAAGCGCATGGAGACGGGAAATGTACAATTGATCTTAAGTTGTGTGTGCACGCACACACAACTTCTCTCTGAAAGACAAGTGGGTCGTTTACAACTACAGAAATTCTTGGACAAAGCAGCCTGCAAACACATCTTGGCAAGCATTGCCACTTGATATTGCCATTACAATATATCAACCTGACACATTAGCCACAAAATTCTGGCGAAATACACAGCAGCTCTCTGTGCCAATTATTAGTATTATTATTAGTCAGCAAAACAAGAATGGTTGCAAGACTAGGCCAGAAGATCTCATTATGTTACACTCATCCCATTGGAGGCAAAACCACTTGTTCCCACTAGTCCGCGGCCCCAGCTTACTGCATCCACGCCGAATGCGCGGCTTTGCACAACTGTTAATGAAGACCGCTTCATCACTGGCCTTCAACCATTCGGGAACGCGGGCGCGCGAGGGTCGCGATTTCCCAACAAGCCTGCAGTCACTGCCCAGCCCAGCGCGTTCACGCCATTCGGCGGCCACCTGATGAGCGCAGGGCACACAACGGGAACGAGCATCAGACAGTGCCCGCACGGGCTGCTTACCGGAGGGGGCCGACGCGGCTAGCAGCTCAGGCTACGGCATGTCGCCCTCCTCTTCGTGCCGCCGTCATCCACTGCGTGGCTGCACAGCCTGCGGGCCTAGAAAGTCGCCTCCATGTCGTCAGTTCGTGCGGTCGTACGTAGAGTGCGGCGGGACCGAAGTCGTCGCCATCGCCGGCGACGTCTCGAAAAACGTCAGCAGCGGCGGATCGATCGCTGGCCGCGCGCGCGCAGCAACGCCAACCGACAGATGTCAGAGCCGCGCGGGAAAGAGCGCCCGGCTGCGCTCGGGTTCTGCGTCGTGCTCGGAGGCATGTCGGAGGCGATGGCCCATTTCGATTGCGATTCGGGTGGAAATCAGGGTGACGAGCGGCTGCGCGCTCTCTAGGGTCCCTGTCGCTCTGCCACGGCTGAGCGACGTCCGTTTCATGCACGGCTAGCGGAAAAGAAAGATGGGAACTGGGCGAGTCTGAATCGGACGTGTTTCTGATCGATCAACGTGTTTCTGAACGCTCGAACGTCAGTCCCGTCGCCAGCCGTGCCGCCCGCGCGATCGAGCCACGCGAGAAATCGGTCCACTCTTACAACCTCGATAAAAGGGACCGGCCGGGCGGCTAGAATAACGCTTCGAAGGAGCGCTTTTGTGAGTGCGAACACCTTGAGAGAAAGCGCCACTTCATTCCCGTTGCGCAGTTCGGTTGCTTTATTTCCAGCAAACCATGACCGCGCGCCATACCGCAAACGCGCGCTGGCTCGCTCATTGCCGGCGTTAGCCAACGTTCAAGCGAATCAAGCTTTTTGCGTTCTCCACAAATGGTGACTCCATTTGACTCCGTTGCGCAAATGCTTAATGTGGCGTTCACCGCTGGAGGGAGAAAGTATCAACAGCATGCTGCATGCACTGCAAGTCCAGAAGGTATCACAGCAGCTGTTTAGTGTCCCAGGTTATGTACTGCAGTCAACTGTGAAAAAAAAAAAAAAGCTGGGGTTCAACGCAGCTTGAACCTAGTTATAGGAGCAAAAGCTCTGTTAAGCATGGTCTCCACTGTCTGAAATCAAATGTCAAGGTCAGATACTCAATGGTCATATGATTAAGTGGTCATACCACCATAGCATGGGCCATTCCACCACACAGTTAAGTTCGGTTTGACCTTGAGGTATTGAAGGTCACTGTCTCATCCACATTGAAATCTGAGGTTGTACCCTGAGGAGTAGAGCTTTTGCTCGGAAAAGATAAAATGCTGTCTAGGGCAAGTGTGACAAAGGCAGTGGTTTTTTCCATAGATTAAACAAAAGCAGCAAATAAACAATAGCATGTGCAGAAGAGTAGACCACGAGGTCAAATATGAAACAAAGAATCGCAAAGCACGTCATCTGTACTGCTCAGCATTCACACTGCACCTGTAAGTGGTCCCATGTGCCATTGGTTGTTGATAACTTTAATGAGGGGATTAACAATGGCAGGTTGGTTGGTCTCGCGGGTGACATCAAGTGCCGCAAGACGAGGCTGCGGGTAAAAAGAAAGGAAGGAAAATGCTGCTCTCTTGCGTTTCTTGCTAGGCAGCATTCCTAGACCTGTTGGTCTGAACAATGGGGTTTTTTTCAATGCAAGTTGTACAGGCCTTTCCAAGGAACTGGATCTCAGTATCACAGGGATGACCACTCAACCTGCTGGCACATGCGAGACAAAAGGCTACGTGTGCATTCTCTGTTTGTTTGCAACAGTCCAAGGATAATGTTCTGCCTCATATATGTGAACAGAAAATTCCAATGAGCACACAGTAATCTAGATATGTAACGCTCATGCCTAAAATGCACTTGATGTGAATGTGTGTATTCGCAAGTTAGAAATGGATGCAAAGCAGGGTAACATAATTTGTTCACACATCCAGCTGATTTCTGCCAATTGCTGCGGGCCATAGGCTGAATACTCCCCTCACTAGAAGAACATAATGCCGCTCTGTGCGCCTCAATTTTGAGCACCACCAGCAATGAATCATTGAAGAGAAAGTCAAAAGCAGTAAACAGCAATAATGTAAAACAGGAGAGTGCACAAACACACGTACCAAGGCTCCATCAAAAGAAAACGCCCTCTGTTGTGCCACACTGCGTCACTTGCGGCTAAGATTAACCAATGAAGCTTAATCAGCGAACTGTACCACTGGCAGCGACAGAAGGGAAACAAAGCATGCAGCCATAGCAAGGCTGCAGTGCAAGAATGTTGTGCACTCGCACTCCTATGTGGTGGGCTTACAAAAAGCTCTTTGGTCACTTAGTGTGTGACGTGAAAAACAGTCACCGAGCCATGCAGTTGGTCCACTACAGTGTCCTGCTGCTCTAGAAATTTAGAACACGTGGGAAGCAGTGCTCTTCAGTGCACTCTTCCAACACCCAGACTACAGATGCCTAGCCACACGCAGCTTCGAAAATGTTTTAACCAAACACTGAGTGGCCAAAGAACATTTACTTGACAAGTCCGGTGCACTTTCTAAAACCACCAGCAAACAGCTCAGCCGCAAATGACAGCATAAGCCAGAAAAGGCGATTTCTTTTTTTAGTGCCCAAGAGAAGACAAAGCCTTTTCTAGGGGGAACACCCACCGTTTTTATTACGACAACAAAAAAATGGGAAAAAAATTGCGTATTCTGATTTTGTACGGAAACGGACATGAACATGTCTCTTCAGTACAGGGCAAGAAGCTAATCTGACATTACACTGACGAGATCTGGTACGACAATCACTAGCGAGACCAATGATAACATGCCAGACAATGCAACCATAAAGACAGAACCGCTCTGCGTACACAGTGTGAGACAAGAAACGAGGGAAGTCAAGCATGACTTGTACAAGGTCAAGGTAACCTTTAGTCATTTGGTAAGTTACACAATTCATTCAGTGTGTGGCTAGAAAGGTTACACAAATTGGAGAAGAGCGAATCCAGCTATGCTGCAGTAAACGACAGCAGCACGTGCAGGAGGAGCAGTATGCACGTCAGCTTCTACAATACGCAAGAAATTTTCAAACTGACATCAAAATGCTACAAAGTTTAATCGCAGGAGTTCGCACTGTACAAGTTAAAAATGGACCTCCTACTGTCAGAACATTGAGACTAGCCACCATCAAGATGCTGACACAGAGGCTTTTTGTACAATTGTCCTTTTCCCTTGATGTTTTCGCTTTGGGCGCTGCCTTGAAACTGATTTCTTTCTTCGGGCCAAACGAAAGAAAAAGGAAAAATAAAAAAGATAACTATCCCTGCAGCCTAGTTCTGATGAGCAAATATATGGCAGCCATCCTCATGGTGCTGCTGCCGTTTGCACTGACTAGTAGTCAGAGCATGGCGTGAATAGAAGAACAGCATCTATGTTGCCCTATACAAAATCAAAATGTGTTTCTTTAACATGTGGTAGGCCACAGGTAGTAACGCTGCACACTCTGAGGGACTGCTCGCATAAATGGAATAAAGAGTAAAGGAAACACAATTCAGTGATCTACAGCACTTAATAGAACTCGTATTATAGCGCTCAACTGCAGTACTGACAACACGCGACACAATAATAATGCACTTAAATGCATTAATAATAACTATTCATCTAAGTGCATTTACTAGGTGTCAGTGCACCCTCGGCTTCATTACCGTGCTTCATGCAGCTTTCTTTTTTGTACATACTAAAAGGTAGACTAAGGTGCTCGCCTCACTACAACACCTGATCCTTCAACATGAACAAATGTATATGACGCCTGCAGAAGTACCAATACGTAAGCAATGAAAACAACTGGGGAATGGGAGGTGATGGCAAAGTAAAGAACACTGATCCTGACATTGGTACGCAATAAAACAATGTCTTCATCAAGGGTCATGCACATGCAGTTAATTATCCGGGCTTGACTTGTTCTTGCCAGTCCGTGGTGGAGACGGGTTTCTCAGTAGAGCACCCAACTTGTCAGGTTCTGGGTCTGATCCGCCATCCTTTTTCATCACTGAAGTTGGCGATGATGGCGAGTACTTCTCCTTGGCACTAGGCCCACTGCTGCTCGTGTCCAGCTTCTCAAAGTCGATGTCAAAGTGCAGCAACTGGCCAGAGCCAGTGGTGGTTCCTTTGGATCCACTCTTAGTGTTGCCGTTGAAGCCGTGCTCTTCGTCAAGAGCCTCCAAGTCAAAATCAAAGTCTATCACCTTCTGTGGCTTGCCAAGTTCCTTCCTGGCAGTGGCTTTGGAAGGCGACGGTTTGCGCAATTCCTCATCGGACGAATCATGCCCTTTGGGCAGTAGCTCCTCGAGATCTCCGCTGAATATCGAGGCACTGGCAGTACCTCCAGCACTGGGTTTGGTGACCAGTTCTTTGAAGGTGTCCTTGAACATCGGTTTGGATGCGGGCACATCCTTTGAGGCATCGGGTGGGAGCCTTGATAGGTCGTTCAGTGAATCTCCGAACAGAGCGGAAGTGTCCCTTGACTTTGGAAAGTCATTTAGGGGCTCCGTGAATGCCGAAGGACCATTCTTAGATGAGACCTCCCCAAGAGTGTCAGCCAGATGGTGTGATGAGGACCGGTCCTTCTTAGAGATGACTTCCTCAAGAGCATCGTCCAGGAAAGTTGTAGCCGGCTTAGGCAGAAGGTCTTTCATGGGGTCACTAAAAAGCAATCCCCCAGGCTTTGGACCTTTACTTTCACCGAAGAGCGATCCTGGCAGGCCGACCTTGGGGAGCAGGTCCTTCAGTTCGTCCACGAGACTGCTATTGCCGCTCTTTGCAGATGTTTTCTCCTTGCTAGAGGCCTTTCCCTTGTGCTTCTTGTCCTTGGACTTGTGTTTCTTTCTCTTCTTGTGGTGTTTCTCGCCTGCAGAACTGTCTTCACTGTCGCTAGAGCCAGAGACTTTCTTGGAATGCCGGCGCCGTTTGGACTCCTTCTTACGGCTGTGCTTCAACTTCTTAGAAGACGACACATCAGTGCCACCTGCTGCAGCACCAGAGTCCTCTGATGCTCGGCGTTTCCGCGAGCGCTGCTCATTGTCGCTGCCATCTGAGGATGATGAGCTGCTCGAGTTGCTAGAGCTGCTCGACTCATCTGAACTGCTGCTTGATCCACTGCTCTCTAAGCTGGAGCCCTTCTTAGAGGCCTTCTTCTTGGCACTTCCACTGTGTTTCTTCCGTTTGCGGTCTTTTCTTCGCTTAGCCACATCTGATGAATGAAACCAATGATTTTTCACTCTTTCAACTTGGTGTTCTCTCATTTAATACAAACATTGAAAAATTAAAATATACAAAAAAATTCTGGTACTACGTAAATGACACAGGGCACTATGCGAGTATGACAAAATTGATATGTACGGCGGTGGCATCAAATGAAAAGCAAGTGCTTTCAATGCACAAAACGTTGATAACAAATGTGTTACAGGCTGTGCAATGTGCAGCATGGCAATGACCACACAAAAATATGCAGCCAAAGGCTTGACCCGACAATCTCCACTGCACAAGAACTGTGTGCATAAAGACGCACCAAATTAAACCCCAGAGATGTGTAACAGGAGAACAAAAGTACAAGAAGGTAAACTGTGGAGCCTGCAATCCTGCACACTGCATTTACCCACACCATGAAGGAAACTGCACTTGGTCAAATGTTTAGGGTAATCCTTAAACTGCACTTGTTATTACAAGTAACGTTGTCTTCAACAAGACACAAGCAAGCAAAGGTAATTCCTTAGCGGATGTATACTGCATAGAAAACTAGAGACCATATATTCCTTGAGAGTACACATAACACCTACGTGGCTTAAAACAAGGTCACAATGACTGGCATTTGAAACTGTGATATTCCATAGGATATACATATGAAGCCAACAATTTAATAGGAGAAAATAGGACCTGATGCATTTTTGATTTTATACTACAGTCTGATAAAATCAAGAAAAAAGAAGCTTTCGTCAAAGGACCCCCTCCCAGCCAATGGCATCGCCCAATTCTCATGAACCATGCTAGTGTGAGCAGCGTGACAATCCAGGGGATGGCGTGACAATATCCCCCTTAATCCACCGCTCCCTGCTTTGTCACGCTAGCAGATTCGTGAGAATCAGCCAACGCCATTGGCTGGAAGAGGAAGTCGCTTTTTTCTTGAAGTACCAGACTATAAGAAGCTGCAATTCATTAATATTGCACACTTAATTATGTAAGCAGAGTACAGTTTGAAATGACAGAAAGGATAAATAGCTCCTGATAATGTTTCACACTGCATCTACAACACCATGCGAGTTGTAGTAGCAACTTCATCCTTGAAATAAACAAGGAAAAAATTCATGCCCTCCTAAACACCAGCCACACCTGGAAGTAATTCTTGCCAAGATTTTCACAGAAGTGACTATATTCTACACTCAAAAATCAATGCGGCTGCAGTCCTGTACTACGACTAAGGCCCCTAATTTTCTGTGGCGGAAAATTTAAAATTTCGTGAATTGAGAACAAAGAATCTGCAATATTATGCAAGCATGTCAAGGCACTGGCAGAAGTTTGTTCTCACCTGGTTCTACCTTTCAAGAAGATGTAGACGACTTTAATCAAGTTACCATGATTTTACAATTTCAACTGATGCCAGCAAACACCATATCATATATTTAAAAAAAACAAGGCTGCTAACTCACAATTCTGCAAAAAATGTTAAAAAAATGTTTTTTTTTGCGCCATCACGGGAAGCTAGTCACAGGTCTTTTATTTAATATTCAATGAAACAGTGCAAAATTGTAGTGTGTGTCACTAGTTAATCTCGTCGAATTCAAGTCTTTTATTTAATATTCAATTAGTGCAAAATTGTAGTGTGTATTACTAGCACATCTTGTCAAATAACTTGTCGTGCTTGTGCCTCACCACTGAAATGAACACCTAAACTTCCTTCTTTTCTTTAAAGCTGAAGCACTTACTGCTGGGCACTGTTTAATATCATTCACGGCCATGAAAGGCAGAACTGCTTTCCGATTCATCACATGTTGTGTCACACTGAACCCTGCCATGAAATGACCATTCCCCACTGTTGCACAAATCAACCTTTGATTTATTTATTCCCACAAATCATAACGATGAAAACCATGTACCTTCAACTATTGCCGCTATAAATTTATGCAGCTTATTTACCAGACTGTGTAATTTTAAGAGCGTTAGCTCTTCCTACTTACGTTTTTCAAGGACACGTCTGTCTCCAATGAAGGTCAAATTGACAAAAACAGTAACCACGTGGCCACACTATATCACATAGCAACAGTGGGCACGTAGCACTTTAATTGATACCTATACTTTCGATCTGTTATATATGTACCAATACAGCGGTCATCAAAGTGGGACCACCATTTGCATAAAATTTGGGGGCCACCCGTTTGACGCAGAATGTTAGAAGAAATGTCAAATGACTGGACATGTTGCTGAGAATAAAATTACTAACTGAGATAAAGGCCAAAATATGTGTGGAATTCGCTATGGCAACCTTTCCGCCTCCAAACTGTGCATTCCGAGGACCTTCAGACGGCCATTACGGCCGAACCATTTGTCGCTTAGGGGTTTCGGATGGTGTCAAACAATTCATCATGTTGTGATACACATGTTTACAAAATTTATTAACTGATACAATGAGGAAATATACCAGATATAGAGAAGGTGGCTGTAAAGAGCAATAGTAGTGCCAAATCCATGAGGTAGATGGCGCTGCTTGTGTCTTAGAAGGAGAATTGATTGAACAGTCATTACCGGGACTAATATATGCCAATGAGATGATATAGTGCTAATGGCTGACAACAAGGAAGATTTACAGAAGTTGATAGACATATGTGGTACAGAGGGAGATAGATTAGGTTTCAAGTTTAGTAAGGAAAAATCTGCAGTCATGATATTTAACGATGAGGTTGGCGAGCATAGAATACAGGAGTTCACGCTAGAAGTAGTGGATGAGTACAAGTATCTTGGGGTGTGGATAAATAACAGGGCTGAATATCTGACAGAGCATGAAAAACATGTAATGAATAAAGCTAGTAGGAATGCAGCTGTCATGAAAAATAGGGCACTGTGGAATTACAATAGGTATGAAGTGGTAAGAGGGATCTGGAAAAAGGTGATGGTTCCTAGCCTGACTTTCGGTAATGCGGTCCTGTGTATGAGGCCAGATGTTCAAGCAAGGCTAGAAATTAAACAACGGGGAGTAGGGAGGTTAGCTTTGGGAGCACATGGCAATACACCAAATCAGGGGGTACAGGGTGATATGGGATGGGCGTCTTTCGAGAGCAGAGAGGCTAGCAGTAAGATAGCATTTGAGGAACGATTGAGAAAAATAGACGAAAAGCAGTGGGCTAGGAAAGTTTTCAGATACCTGTATATAAAGAATGTTGACACGAAATGGAGAAAGCGAAACAGAAAATTGACAAGCAAATATCTGGACAGCAGTAAGGGGGCAAATCAGCAATTATCGGTTAAGAAAAAGATTAAAGAAACAGAGAGGGCTCTGTGGAAAACAGGAATGCTGACGAAATCAGCACTGGGAACTTACCGGACCTTTTTACCGGAACATACCGGCTGCTTTTTCACATTTAGTTTCAAAATGAGCGGAACCCAACGGCAATTCACTGTCGCCTTCAAGAAAAACGCGACAGGGTACGTGGAAGCTCAAGGCAACCTGGCGGAACAGCGCAAATTTGGAGTATCTGAAAAGAGCATTCGGTACTGGCGGAGGCAGAAGCTGCGTGTTACAACTTGCAGCAACCAGAAGGAAACATCATTCCCTGGGCGGACCGCAGCGTATCCAGAATTGGAAGGAAAGGCTGCGGAGTTTGTTTGCGAGCTGCGTGCAAGATCGCTGCCAGTGACTGCCGAATGCATCCGCGTGAAAGCAGTAGAGATCATGGCATGGAGTGGCAAAAGAAGCGGGAGTAAGTGCATGTGTACACATGCGCGTACCTCGTTCGTTTTTGCCGCTCCATGCCGTAATGATAAGGCGCTGACAAACACGCGAGTTGATGGGCACGCAATACTGTTAAAAAAACTGGCCGGGTGTACATATGAGCAGCATTTAAATGAGAATAAAAACTGTCGCCATTGTGCAACCTGTTGAGTCACATTCGTTTCAAGGTAAGAGTGACTTTCAGTACTTTTTCCATTGAAAAAGAATTTTTTTCATTTTTAGAATTGGTTAGTTGGGGGGTTGACCTATACTCCGATTTTTACAGTAGATGGTGCTGCTTGACTGTTTAACAAGTGTGCAAATGCTGAAAAAGAATCCTATTAGAAAAAAAAAAGTAGCAAATATGCTCGCGGTGGCTTGCTGTCAATGTGTAAGGAGGGCATGAGGTTTCCTTCGAAAGTATACAATCATACTTAAAGTGCCTCATGCGGTACACGTTTCAAGTGCACTCTGTGCCATAGGAGAACACTTGCAAACAAGTTTGCACGAAATGACAATCGCACTTAAACATTTTTCTAATCTAAGTACACAAAGACAATGTAGAGCTAAATAAGTATAGGAGATGTTACCTTGCATGATGGACACTGTCCCCAGTGTTTCACAGCATCCATCTTTGCCAACAGACACTCCTGGTGCAATGTTTTCAGGATGCTTCTATGTCAAATGCCACTGGGCATGCAAAGCTTTGAAATGCTCTTTTTGTAAACAAGTCGTGAATGGTACATCTGCAGCTAGAACTTTTTTTTAATATTCAAGGCATTCTTTTCTGTCTAGCCAATAAATAAAAAAAAAAGGTAGACACTACTCACCAGAGTCTGAGCTCTCGCTACTGGAACTTCCCTTTTTGTTGCCATGCTTGTGCTTCCTCTTCTTGGACTTTTTCTTGTCCTTGTTGCGTTTCTTCTTTTCACCTCTTGGGTCCCGCTTCTTGGCCATCTTGTTCAGCTTCCTAAGCAACGAAAGTCAGTGCGCCACATGGAATGTGCAAGGAAGGAAGAGAGAAAGATGACAACTGTACAAGGATGAAAAGTTGAGAGTTAAAGCACTCCTTACTATGATTTTTCTTAACAAATGCATTTGTTGAAATAAGTGAGATGTGTTTGTGAAATCACCACGAACGGTCACGAGAAAATTGTCTGCTACTGCCACTTCCTGTTCCTCCTGCTCATGCTTTATCACAGTCATTGTATCAATATACCATATAAATGCGTGTAAGGGCCGCACCCCGTATTCCCAAAGAAAATATTTGGAAAAAAAAAAAAATTCGTGTAAGGGCCGCACCCAAACTTTCCAGGAAACACGCAAGAATAGCCTTCGAAATACATGTGCACAGGAGCTTCGAGGTGCCGCCCATGGATGGCGCCCGAGGCCGCGGGTCATCATCATCATCTTTTCTTCTGCCGCGAGCTTCTGCTACTGTACTTCCGCTATCCGTATCGGCATCGGTATTGCCAGGTCTAACTTTGTTCTGTTCTGGCTGTCAAAGCATGCGTTTTTTGGTGGTTGCGTTAGCGTGGTCGCTCGGCATAGTTGTTGCTCTCTTGCGCTGTCGTTATTCACTTTTTCATGAACTGCCTCCGAGCATTGTCACTGTTGCACGATGGGCAAGCACCTCAACAGCTACACGGCGGGCTTTAAACTGAAAGTAGTGGAGTTCGCTCTCGAACATGGCAAGCGTGCCGCGGGCAGAAAATTTGATGTGGACGAGAAGTGTGTCCGACGGTGGTGCGGACAAAGGGATGTGTTGAAGAATACCAGCTCCAAAAAGCGCGCTTTCCGAGGCAAGCCATGCAAATTTCCTGAGCTAGAAGAAGAGCTGCTATGCTATTCAATGGAAGTGCGGAACAACGGCTACGCGTTGACAACGGACATGCTGCGCGTGAGGGCACAAGCCTTGGCGCGTGCTAAAAGCATACCGCACGAGGACTTCAAGGCTAGTGCCGGCTGGGTACGAAGATTTCTGAAGAGGAAGGGCCTATCATTTCGGCGAAGGACCACGCTGTGCCAGCGGCTGCCCCCCGACTACACCGACAAGGTGCTCAGCTTTCAGAAGTATGTCATCGGTCTGCGTCGTGAGCACAATTATATATTTTCGCAGATAGCGCCGACCAGACCCCCGAGTGGTTCGACTCTCCCGAGAGCTGCACAGTTGAACTGAAAGGAAAAAAGAGTGTTTTCGTGCGGACAACCGGCGCGGAGCGCCAATGGTGTACCGTTATGCTGTGCGTCACCGCGGACGGGCGGAAGCTGCCCCCCTATGTCATCCTGAAAAGAAAAACGATTCCTAAAGGCGTTTTCCCCAAGGGAATTGTAGTTCGCGCCCAAAAAAAAGGCTGGATGGACGATAAGTTTGTGCTCGACTGGGTAAAAAGCGTTTGGGAGAAGCGCCCAGGCGCCATGCTGGCCCGACGATCGCTCTTCGTCTTGGACAGCTTCCGCGGTCACTTGACGGGTAGGGTTAAGGAACGCCTGCGCGGTATCCGCACAGACATGGCCGTGATACCGGGCGGCCTCACAGGCATGCTGCAACCCCTGGATGCAAGCGTCAATCGGCCTTTTAAGGTTGAATTTCGAAGGCAGTATTCGGAATGGAAGGCCAATGGCAATCACGACGAGACGCCGACAAGGCGGCTTTTAGAGGGCACCGCTCGCGACTGTGCTTGGATGGACTTTGTCAGCGTGGAATTCCGTGTTGACCGACATTGTAACCCGGAGTTTCAAATTGACCGGAATTTCAAACAGTTTAGACGGGACCGAAGACGACTTTCTGTGGGCTGAACATTTACCTGAACACAGCACCAGCTCGGAGTCTGAAGACTCCGTGAGTGATGTCTGAACGGTAAATAAATGCCGCGCATTCCAGATTGGTTTGCTTTCACTTGAAAAAAAATTTTTTTTTTTTCGAAAATCGCGTGTATGGGTTGCACCCCGAAATTTTCCCACCGAATCTGGGAAAAAAAGTGCGGTTCTTACACGCGTTTATACGGTAACTTTTTTCTAATTTATTTGTGCTGAAACACGGACAATTGTAGTGCATCACCTTAAGACCAATGTGACGTTGGCTCTAATCTGCTTCGTGGAGTCTTCTCAAGTGAAATGTGACCTGCAGTGCGACCAAAACAATTAAAACTGCATGAAGGTCAATTTCTATCAGCATGCCTTGCAATGTGTTGAGACGTGCTGTGTGCGCAGTGGCATGTATGGGTCGTCTGCTAGGCCACTGGCAGCCTTTACTAGCTGTGAGGAAAACACATCTATCATCTACACAATTTTGCAGTGCTCAGCACTTCGCAGTGAGGCTAAAAATGAATATATAATGCCTGATAATTAACTCATACATAGGCATATAAAACTGGCTGCAGCGCATGCACAACAGACAGCCTGCACCAGCATATTAACTATGACAGTACACGCTTACCTTTCGAGATTTTCTTTTAATGTGCTCATGTCACGCACATACGCAGCATGCGTTGGTCTTGTGATGATACAGCAAAATAAGTGATGTTGCAGCACAAATAAATTAAGTGAATAAGGCTAGCATGTACAGTGAGTGCAATGAAACAGGTAAAGCAGTGGGAGAAAATTGGAGCCAGAAGCAGCTAGCAAACTGTTTTCCAAAGATTCTTTGCGTTTCTTGGGAAATGCACCTTGGCCATTCTGTGCTGGCAGTCTTTTGGTCAGTAACTAGCTCTTCCATGCTTTCTAACACGACCTAGTCATGAGAAGAAACTTACCTGTGCCATAAACACCAGCACTGGCCAAGTACAAGCACATGAACATATACTAACACCTAACGGTGAAGTAGATTCCCCAGATCCGGATGGATTTTTCTTCAACTACAAAACTTCTACAAAGGCTGTATAGCTTCCCTTTGTAGCCACATGTCTCACCTGGGTGGATGCTAATGAGCAATTGTTCTCTTAACTCAAATCTACTCCACTTTTGGGGAATTTCCCTAAACACATTGGACTAACACCATTCCCACATCGAGCTGCTGACTGATATAGACTTGCCCTGCTGTCTGCTAGCAGCCCTCATTAGCTTAGTTGTTAGAGTGACTGTCTCGGACAGGCTGTGGTCAGTTTGATCCCTGGACAAAGATGAATTTTTGTTGGATTACGAAGCTTCTGTACAAGCTGCATAGCTTTCCCGCGTAGCAGTGTGGCTGATCTTGGGTGGGTACTAATGAGTAATGGACATATATTTCAGTAATATCAAATCAGTCACAGCTAAACAATTGAATAAACTGCTATAAAACATGAAAGAACACACAATGAAGATTTACATCATGGGGGGCTTACATCAGTAGCTTTTTCTTTTGCTTCGTGCTCAGAGACTTCAGAAATGCCACTTCTGCATCCTCTGCATCATCATCATCACTTGGAACAAGCAACTGTAGGCAAAAAAGAAGAAAGAAATAGAGAACGCCTTAAAAAGGAATACAGGACAGTGCCTGCACAAAAACACCACAACATTTATAAAAATGAATGCGCAAGGTTATCTAGTCATGTAAAAGTCATTCTAGTCACGTCCTGAGCATATCACTACAAATGATTGCCACCACACACACACACAAAAAAGAAAGCCTACTCCCACCTCCCTCACCTGATTGGCCTGGTTAACATTGAAGCGATGTCCCAAAGCATTGGGCTTCAACTGGAGTCCATCCTCCCTCATCTGCTTCATTAATTCGAGAGGGTCCATGCTCACGCCACCTGCACACAAGCGGAAGTTTTTTTTTAGCATAAACCACTCAGCAAATCCTGTACTTTGCACAAGATAAAAAGAACACAAGTTTCAAATGGTGATGCCACTGACTACAAATCAATGTCTCTGCAATGAACGGCAGCACACCTGAACAACTTTTCCAGCAACGCTTCTCCTATGAAGGAGAGTTATGTGGCAAGTGACAGTCATAATGGCAGCTTCATTCACGCTGTCACTTATGCACGAAATGAACAATGGAGAACACAAAATTCTGCAGCTCATGCTTGGAACTTCGTGGCAAACAGAAGGGGTTGCATATGACTCATGCAAGTGCAGTGTGTGCAAACTGCAGTTTTCATTTAGCTTACAAAGCACTACTACAATGATTATATGTCAAATGCAACCCCTTACAAGCACTACTACAATTACATGTCAAATGAGGGACCACTAGAAGTTCCATTGCTCTCGCCTGGCTAGAAGAGTGCCCTCCTGTACAAATCTGATTAATTGTGCTGTGTGCACTCTTATCATTCATCGTGCCTTGTCTTTTGATGCGCTACAGCTTGAATTTATGAACAAAATTGATCCGAAAGGAAGCTGGCTGCATATCCGTTTTTCTCTAAGCATGCAATCGGTTCCATAGCCTGCTCGATACACATGAGCTACTATGCACATTTCTTCTGGTGGAACATTAAGAAAGTGGTAATAAATGTTAGATGCAGCGAAAACTCTATCCAACTTCATGGTACCAACAAAAGTATTTCTGTGCCAATTTAGTGACATGCTTCAGAGATACCACTGTCAGCTGGATACGACAGTACACAGGCAGAGTCTGCAGTAATAACAACTCTAATCTTGTTTGTTCAATGTTGTTCATTAAATGTTCACAATTATGAATAGGCTTCCATTGAACAGCATATTTTCTGCATCATTACTATTGCCTACCTCCTGTACAGGGCATTTTCAATGATCCGCAGAACGAATCGCCAGACAAAAATTCTGAAGAACGAGGTGCAACCTTATGCTTCACTAATAGTGCATTTGGCAGCAATCGTAGTCCCGACAGCAAGCAAGCCCTTCTTGCAAAGCCGTTATGAGCAACACATACATGTACAACCACAAGCACAAAACTCCTTTACAGTGGTAACACGGCCATAAAACATTTCTACGACAGTTTAAAAAAAAAATTAAGTGTGACACAATCGTGCAAGAGAAGAAAGGTGCTCTGTAAAGTTTACCACGCCATGAAAACGCTGTTTGATCATTCCTTCCCACAAAACATTAGTCCAGACACAGACACAACACCTTATAGCATTAAAGGTATACTGCAGCTAGAGATATAGCCTTATGGTGGCGGCCTGTTTTTCATGTGTATCACGGACTCCATTGGCTGGAAAGCACTCTTTACCATCTAGAGGTTTTATAAGCTCCTGAAGAAAGTCTGGAAGCTTTGAAGATAAAACTTCTTTCCAGATATCAACAGACATGTTGCGCCATGTTCTCGTGACTGTCCGCACGAAATAACTGCGATGACGGAGCTGGCCTGAGAGGCCAGATGTATGACACGAAAAAGTGCAACGAAAGACAAGAGAACACTATGGGCACAAAGTACCAAGCATCACAGAGGTGTATGATGCCATATACCAATCAGCATACAAACTTATCGAAAGCACCGAGGCACTTCCATTAAATGTGCAAGAAATAGTGCCTTCCCATCCCCTTCCTCTCGTAACCTTTGGTAGTTTAAAGCCCAATTTTAATCTGAAGTCACCCTTTTAATGCGGTAAAATTTTTACGCAATTCCTTCAAGCAACTATAGATAACCCCCAGGCCAATTAGAGCAGCATCTCCTGTACTCTGCTTCGGCTGCTAGACAATAATGCCTGTCGGCTTCACTCTCCGTAAGTTGCTTCCGATGCCTTGCCTCCGCAGCGACATCCCTGTTGTGCTGAATAATGGGATCCCCAGCAAGTTGCAGCCTTTCCCTTTTAAGCCACTGAAGCTCAGCTCACCACGCTTGACGGGCTTTTGCATTGCAGCCCGAAGGGGCAGAATCCATCACTGGTTCCCTCACTCTCAGTGAACATCTCAACAGACACCACTGCACACAAGTCCAACAGCTTCAGAGACAGCAGGAGAACTCTCAGTATAGACACGACCACTTTAAAGAGGGAAGTGAACTGAAGTAGCGGGCGCTACTGCTGACGTGTTACAGAGCGCGTGTCCTCCCACACTGTCCACACGACTCGTCCCACCGATTCTGATCGGCCACTCTCCTCCTCTCCACATTCCACTCCACAGCCTCAAACTGGCAATACTGCACCGATTTTGCAAGGACAGCCGTAGTAATGAAATCACATTTTACAAAAGCATACAAAGAAATTGGTGTTATTGTAATCCAAAAATCAGTTCTCAGAACACTTTATTTCTTTGAAAAATGCCGAAGAGTGCGGCAGATACTCCACAGTGATACTCAAAATCGCGAATGTTTTTCAAATACTACAGGATAAGACAGCTGACGGTTAAAAGATGATGAGAACAGATGCAGTTCTCAGCACCCAGCTGGCTTCATCTCAACAGCTTTCTTAAACGTGACCTATATAATATTAGAATACAAGAGATTTTAATCAATGCCAATGATGCAGCAGATTGTCAACATATCTAAAAGACTTTTTGGCATTATAACACAACAGAACAGTGCATTATTCTTACATATGCTTAGTTATTCGCACTTTTCTGTTACTTGCAAACACTCCTTAGCTCTTTTCAACCCTAATCCTTCCAGCGGTAAAACTGACTGATGGTGAACGAACCGATCTTCAAAAAATGACCCTGGAAGAGCTCAGATACATATGCTATCAAGCATGTTCCTTGGCATAACATGAAGAAAAAAAAAACGCATTTGCTTTTTACACATTTCAGCTCCATTGCTTTCTCACGCTATGAGATAAGTCCGAAGTAAAACCACAGAGGTGGGATAGAAATGTGGAAGTAAGGTTGAAAAGAAGGAAATCACAAAAGTAGAGCTTCAGCGAAGACGAGCTTGTGAGAAAACCGTGAGGGAAACAGTGAAAGGGATTAGTAATCTGAAACATAGGCTGCTAAGTAATATATAGACACTCTATGTGCAGCCCAACGTTCATACATGTCTTATCACCGGCTCGAAGAAACCACTCACTCAGCAGTTGCAACCTTCACTGAAAACAACGAAGAGGAGGCTTCAGCCAATGAGCATGCTCGAAGAAAAGCCACAATGGCTGCCAGAAGCACATCACATGCAACTTTGCATAAATGTACAACGTTTCCTTTAAAACAAGCTCCCATTTGCCTCCAGAGAACATGAAGATTGCATTTTATACAGGAAAAAAAAAGCTAAACCACATGTTGCAATAAAGCTCTGTGCACAAGGTGCGAGAGGAAAACAAAAGTCTTACGCAATCAATGTCATCTACAATTAAGAGCTGGCCATTTGTTATACAGCTTCATAAAGACTATTCATTCTGACTACATCATTTAAAAATAACAATAACAGCTACTGCATAACAGGTCCTTCTAAATTGCACAAACATCTATTTCTTTGCCATTCACTTCATAGTAAACTCAGTGCCCCAAGAGCATATTTTTCTTTGATATCCAGAGCCTGTTCGTATACAGGCAAGAAAAAGTCATTTCAGACAATTCACAAAAGAAAACAATTAAAATAGGTAAAATTGGCTTTCTCTGCTCTTCAGCCTCACCTTCAGATACAAGAATGAGGCAAGCGACTGGCCATGATTTCTCCCTTCCATGTAAGTATGGAATGAACCTTATTTTGCTCTACCTGATCTATCTATGAAACACAGCTCTGGCTACCAAGTCAAATATAAACTAAAATGCACTGAAGAAATCTTCAGTCATTACCTACGCGAGGGACACTGCAATCTATATCTGAATGCTCTGCAGAGACAAGGGCAAATGTATACCTACAGGCGACAGGCAACAGGGCCAAAAGCTACCTTTCCCAAAACAAGGATTCTGTGAAAGTTCGTTTATACATCATGTCAAGTGCAACTGTGGTTCTCAGGCCAACTTTGGAAACCAGACAAGCCTTGACTGAGCTCGGAAGGCAAATTACTGATGTGGCTATGACCTGAGGAAGAGACACAGCATGGAAAGCCAAAAGAACCTAAACCACAGCTCAGTTAGTTTATATTTACAGCTAGAGGCACAAGTGTTGTGCGATAGTGAATAAACACATACTTGACACGTGAAACTGCAAATATGCCTTTGCACCGTTCTCCAAGTCTCTTTAGATGAATTTCTCCAATTCCTGACCACTGCAGTAAGCGTGACGCAAAAATTTTTACTTGTGTATGCCTTCAGAGGCTCGAAGCAATCAAGTTCTACTCTTATAGGCAAGCATCTTGTTGCTTGTGAGTAGTGTCTATCAAATGCTCATGCTGTTCTTGTCCATACAGCCACGACTCAAGCCCTGAGATAGAATAATAAGCACAAAATGCAGCTTAAGGTCTTGGAATGCCTGCATGTATTGCTCCTGCCTCAGATTCAACAAAATTCTGCTACTTTTTCTTGTACAGACTGCACCTGCCTGCATGTATTTAACTACAGTACAGAACACATTTTCAGTTTTCAACATTACCCGCCGCGGTGGCTCAGTGGTTAGGGCGCTCGACTACTGATCCGGAGTTCCCAGGTTCAAACCCAACCGCGGCGGCTGCGTTTTTATGGAGGAAAAACGCTAAAGCGCCCATGTGTTGTGCGATGTCAGTGCACGTTAAAGATCCCCAGGTGGTCGAAATTATTCCGGAGCCCTCCTCTACAGCACTTCTTCCTTTCTTCTTTCACTCCCTCCTTTACCCCTTCCTTGACGGCGCGGTTCAGGTGTCAGGTGTCCAACGATATATGAGACAGATACTACGCCATTTCCTTTCCCCCCAAAACCAATTATTATTATTATTATTATTATTATTATTATTTTCAACATTAAGTTACCAATGTAAATTAGTGCTGAAGGTTTTGATTTATAAAAACTTTACCGAGCTTGGCATTCAATACACAAGCAACATGGTGCCAGCTGAGAAATTACTAAAAAAAATAATGAATGTTATTCATATTTAATAACTATTTCGGCATGTGGTGTCCTCTTCGTTTTGTCCTGTCTGATCAAGCACTACTTTTTGTCATATTTTCTAACACACACTTTCCTTCTTCTTCACACATATAAAAATCCAGGGATGCATTAAAATCAGAAAGCTACTTTATTTTTCTGCAGTGTTTGTGCTTCATATCTAAACCTATTGTAAGATCCTCTGGTTCTGGAGCTGTTACAATGCTAATTACGAGAGGACATTGCTTTCAAACCGAATTTGCTTATTTTTTGATAGACTTCAAAGAAATTTTCGCTACATGTCAGTAATGCTTTCAAACTTAAGTGCACAAAACTTCAATATTATATTTAATGAACTCTTCTTTGTACAAATTTTTTCTCTTCTACATCTTGTGAAATGCCTGCACACTAGACAAAATGTGGTAGAAGACTGGGCCAAAATTCACTGCATTTCTGAAAGCACGTTACACGTGGTGACATTCTTTGATCTTTTTTTCCATGACCAAAATTTTGCTGTTTTCAAGCAGTTGCCATAGACGCATCTAAACTGTAAACAAGATGTCACATCAAAAATCTACACTCCATAAAAATGAAAAAGCAAGAATGCCACTGCATAAAATAAGGTTCTGTGAGCGCAACAAAACAAATGGTCTCAAAGTAGAACAGTCGTGAAGAAATCTGCTGCACAAAATGAGCAATAGTCAGAAAACTGGAATGGAAATAAAAAACACCAACTTTTCCAGCATTTCCCTGATATGCAGTGCCATCGCGATTCACGAAAAAATTTTTTTTTTAGAGTACTTCCCAGTGGATTTTAGCAATGAAACCTCGGGACAACATAGAAAACGGGGCATACGAGCGATTAAAAGAAAAAAGAGATATTTTGGCCATTCCCCCCATCCCCCTCTTCTTAAGGACCAGCAAATTGTTATGCTAGTTTTTATGCAGCAATTTTTTATGCACACCAGAAAACAACGCATAGATATGGGACAAGAAAGATACAACACACAGCGAGTGCTCTGTGCATGTAGAATGGATATGAATTACGCCACAAATTTACATATGTATAAATAAATAAATAAACTGCGATAACCCATCATATTATCATAGCTGCTATACTTGAACACATTTTTAGTGATATAGTATTTTGGTCACAAATCTTAAGCTTTTAATTACAAATGACAGCATGATGAACTATTAGACACTGTTTATGTAAACTCTATTCTTAATCCTTTTAAAACAATCCATGAACTATTAGGCCCTGTTTGTGTAAACTTTATTCTTAATCCTTTTAAAACAATCCATTTAAACAACGAGAACCTGCAACGATAACAGTGCCTAATGTTGGTGCAATTTTTGAACTGAGAGTCGAGAAGAGTGAAAGATTTCTCCCTGAAAAAGTGGCCCCCCTCCCAGTTTCCCCGATATACTTAAGAGCTGCTTGTAGAAGTGCTACTGCTATTAGTAAAAAGTAACATAAGCTAAATGATAGAGCCCTGTTACTGAAACCCTGTTACTAAAACCACCAGTAAGAATGCCCTCTATGTAAACCACAGCCACCATCGTCATACAGATACACTTCAAACGCTACACTTGTTTTTAATGCATTAGCTCTGATAACATCGCCTTATCTATTAACTGTGGCATCACTGCTACATCTGTCGCTGCAGCCCAGCGACAAAGCACGTTTTTTTTTTTCAATGCACGCTCTTCTCTTTGAAATGGCTTTCTCTACTGACTGTGACCATTCCGACTGCAGAACTGATCAACTCATTAAATAAACCCATGGCCCAACCTGCTGTCAGGAGAACGATTGCACACCCTCTTTTAGAGCACATCTTTGACTCAACTTGCTGTATACCTCTTTCTCTGGCACCGAATTTAGTTCATTTTTATAACCTTGTGTAATGTATGCCCACTGATCATGCTTAGTGCTTCTGGAATTTCCTTTTTTGGTTTTTTCCCTCTTATTATTGTTTCATTTTGCTTTTCTTTTCCATAAGCTATACTAACTACTATGCAGCCATTTTCATAAACCTCATGCAATGTCTCCAGGCCCATGAGAACACAATAAGTGAAATGAAACTATAATTTAGATGGGACATCACACATACTGATGCACTAACGATACAAAAAAGTGCTTGAGGTAAGGTTTTACTATTGAGCCCTAAGGAAGCTAAAAAGAGATGCTACACTACTTCAGTTCGATACTACAATGCAAAATAAATGATTTACTGAGGCGACTTGAATATCCCCACTACAGAAAAAGCTCGTTAATTTGAACTGCAAGGAAATGGCAATGCATTTCTAATTAATCAAAGTTGAAACTAACGAAAGTGAACACAAAATGCAGGTCACAGCGATCGGGAACCAGCCGGGAAGTGAGATTACCCTATTTTACCGCTCTAAAAAATTCTGTGATCACTATGTTTTTTCCTGGAAGGCAATGGCCAACAATTTCTATACTAAAGACTGAACATAGCAGAAGGCCCCCTCTATGCCTTCAAAACTGAAAAGGTGGGCAGTGCTCAGTGTGTACCAACTTGCTCAATGAAGGGACCCATCAGAGCCGCAAAAGTTGTGTGGCTACCTATGAGCATAGTCGCAAGTACCGTGGTCACAAGGCTGAAGTGCTGCTGCTGCCGCTTAATTTTGAACAAAACGGTTCTGGAACCTCCACGACTTGCAAATTCACACTTGCGAGTTGCGGAGGTTGCATAACCGTTAAAAAGTGAAGTCACTGAATGGTTGCACATTACTCTTCTGGCCCAAGTTGCAAATCACAAAACCAATGAACATGTCTTTTGGCATTATCTCACTTCGATAACAGCACGGTGTAGGCTTCACACATGGTTTCAACCTTCTGTTGAAGCATTTTGGCACTGTAATTAGTGCAGACGGGACAACATTTCTAAATCACTACACCATGACGAACAGTGTAGGCTTAACTTGAGGCGACTGATGCCATTGCCGCTGCAACTAATCGCATGGTAATATGATGCAGAGGGCACTGGAAAGCCGAGACCTGGGCACGATATAGTTTCTTGCATGACCATGGTTTTGTAAATGCTAGTGATGCTACGACATGCTTGGCACGCTATACCTAAGAAGTGGTCATGCCATTGATCATTCAACAACAAAAGCTAACATGGCAGCCTTCAAGATCCCCCGCTACAAGCAACAGTTGCGTGCAAAATTTGGCAGTCACAGATAATTGCTGCTGCAATGCTACCGCTGAACATGAAGAGAAGTCCTCCCTGACACCGCCTCTACCCATCCGCATGTTTTCTACGGCCTCACACACCGGTTTTACCATCTCCACATCTTCACCAAAGAGGAAGAGGATCTTTGTGGGTGCATTGCTCGGTTTGCTGTATACCAACATGCGACGATGCGCAGTTTGAATTATCAATGGCAGAACCAATTCGCACTCGAATTAGCAGGCTATGTTAAACACAGACTCAAATGAAGTGCGGAAAAACAAAGTCGTCAGTTCAAATTATCAAGAAATTTGAATTCATAAAGTCTGAATTAACGAGCTTTCACTGTATTGCTGCCCGCCACCTCTGCTGAAAAATAAATGCTTTTGCATTATTTAATACAATACTACAAAATTTCTTGAAGGCAACCTCTTGGCGGAAGTGATGAAGCACCGCAGATACTTTGCACAGGCATAGAGGACACAGCAGTATGACGGCAATTTTGCGCAGGAAGCGGTGAAGCAGGCTGCCGGCAAAGGAAATTCCCAGTGGGAAGTGGAAGAATGGGCTGCTGCTTCAATGGGGAACTTGCTCTCGGAAGTAATGGGACAGTCTGCTGATGCAAGAGACTGTTTCCTCCCTCAAGAGAGGGAGCGCATGTATGTTCACTGATCATGGAAACCGGAAGCCGTGAGGAGAAGAATGCAGGTTTATCCCAATCAGAACTGCCTTGTCTGCCCGGAATTCTCGATATGGTTTCATCAATGCCCCAACTGTCTTCCTCGGAGGACGAATCGTACAAAGCTGGAGAAAAAGGGAAAAGATGGATACAGCTAAATATTCTTTTTATTATGCCACTTTCAGTGCAGTATCCAATGTAACTCAGTTGACTCCCTTCGTTATAAACTACTACCTACAGCTGAGCTGTATCTATAGGGCCCTTTGCTTTCTACTTGAAAATGCCGCCAAACATAGTGCAAAAGATTATGCGCATTCAAGAGTATAATGCTGTGGGAGACACATCAGAACTAGTGATGTCTGATAGTTATCCTAGAGCACTGTTATGGGTTAATTATTGTTTTAATTTCTCCATAACCTTAAATTGTCGTCTATACCTTCGTTTAATGTGAGAGATCAGAACTCATGTACTGCCAGGGCATCCTTTTAGCACCTTTGTTAGGCACTACCTATGCTAACGACGTACTGCTCCAGGGATGTGAGGAGGAGCATGAGAGGTAGAAGAAAGCCAGAAAGGTTTTCCAAGGTTGCTTTGCATTTAAATTGGCCAAGATTTTGAATACGTGTTTTTGCAGTGTGCAAACAAAGAAAGGCAGCTCTAGCAGAGACACGGAGGTGTTGCACAAGGGTACGGTAATAATCACAGTAAACAACAGACAAAAAGATATATCTGATTTGGTCAACAATTTCTTTTGGCATCAGAAATTACTATATTTGTTGACAAAAATTATGAGCAAAAAGTATCCCGCATTTTATGCACTACGCAAAAACAAGTGCTGGTAGTCAATTATCTTTGCTGGAAAAATTAAATCTGAAAAAAAAAACACAAATAATGAACTTTTGTTGAATAATTTGCAGCAGAACCTGAACTTTACATATAGTACATGATTTTTATTACCCAACTTAAAAAGAATAAAACACGAAAACAAAGCATCACATAAATCCATGGCTACGGTTGATTACTTATGTGTGTGATCTACCATTAGCCTGAGGAAATTTTTTTCTACTGAATTCAACCACGTCACCACTGTAACAGAGAAGCGAGAAACGCATGGCAGCTCTGGTAGCTCCATCCCCGGAAAGTTTGTTCGAAATCATCAATTTACCCATCAACAACACAATTTTTTGCAGGTAAAAGTTGAGGCTACATTTGCATTTACATTCTTACAACATTTTTGCATTGCATAGTTTTCATCTCCTGTATTATAGCTGTGCAGTGAAAAATATGAGAATAATAAAACCTGCCAATTCCACACCATAGCAGAATTTATGCTGCACTCAAAATTCAGATGCAACAATGAAGCTCATTTAATTTTACTATAATTATTCTTGCCATGAAAGAATTAGATGCACAAAAATTCGTAGCTTATTAGACCTTTAGTAGCACTGTAAGTGCTCTAAACACTGTCTCTTTTATGACATCCTAAGATAGCACCTGTTTTTGCTAGCCTCTCATGCATTTCAACGTGCTTAGATTACATGTTTAACACAGGTGTTCCAATTTTGTAAACTAACAGGTATAATGGTTTTCAACTGTGCAAGTCCTTCCTCCCTCCATCCTACTATTTCAGACACAAGCTAAAAGAGTCTGCTGTATTTTTTGCCTTTTGGTAACTTATAATCTACTCTGCAGAGTGTTTTGCCTCTCGCATTCCTTTCTGTAATACCCTTGGGTAGGAAAGTGTGAAAGTGTGTGAAATAAAGAAATTAATAAATAATAAGCAAGAAAGCAAGCCAGCAAGCAAGCCAGCAAGCAAGCAAGCAAGCAGGCAAAGCAAGCAAAGAAGAAAATGCTACACCATGACCTTGGTGACGTGTCACCCACAAATTTCAGACAAGGAAGTGCTGCTCACCTGAAGAAGTGGAGGCCTGGTTGAACATGGGACACTCTCGGTCAGTGTTGATGTGTCCCCAGTTGTGGCACCTGATGCAGCGAACGTTGCGCACAGGAATCCCAAATGGCTGGTCCCGAATTTCCTTGTTGTCCTTGGCAAAGCTGAAAGAGTGACAAAACTTAAACATTCGCTAGGCTACCAGCAAAAAGCAGTGACATTCGACCTGCTTTCTTTTGTGTGCAGCTAAATGCCTGATGGAAATTGAGCTGCTGCCTTCTGCTAATGAAGTGCCCAAGATCATTCATATGGTTACAGTACGCAGTCGTAAGATGAAAAGGGCATCGTTCTGTCTCTGTGCTCGCGACGACGGAATTGACGGAAGTGCTGGAGTCGGCTGCTTCGTGTCTCCCTGTATGCAGACCGTGAAACCTCTTGTTACAAACAATTCCTTATTCATAACAACACTGCTAAAAATAAAAACAAGAAACAATAATACCCCAAGCATTTAACATGAACATCACTTCTACATTAATTTGCGCCTTTTCAGATCAATGACAATTTGTAGTAAGAATACTATTTTTTTTTGCGGATGCTTCTCCAATTCTTATAACAGCATTCAAACGGTCTGCTCAAATCAAAATTACACCAGCAACAGTGCGGCACAAATATACAGGCATGTTACTGCATCAAGAGGTATAAATTAAAATCATTCACAATGGCATGCCCCCCATCAACTCTGTACTCACCACCAGAGCCTGTTGCCAACAATGATGTTCTCTAAAATACACAATTTTTCAACTCGCCAAGCCAACCATAATTACGCCTGATGGCAACATGGAACTGCAAGCACTGCTGCAATACAGCTTGTTGTAAGTTGAACTTTTTTTATGGTCATTTACAGTATGACTTGTGACCTGCATTATGGATTTGGTCTTAGCATCAAAACTGAATATCATTTGCAATCAAACCTTGTTAAAGCTAACAGGTAAAAAAATTGTAAAATAAAGCAATATAGCAGAAATTTTAATATAAGATTTCATCAGAAACGCATGCAAGAGCAGGGCAATTTAGTCAGTGATGAGATGACAACTCAGGCAATCTTTATTAGAGAAATGGAGATACCATTTACCAAGTTTTAGCGATGTTTTGAAGGCACTTGCGGCAACTCCAGAGGCCGCGAAAAACCGAGTGCCAGTAAGATTGGCTTCCTGGTATGGCATTGTGAACGCACAACAGCGGCAGGTTAAGCACCAGCTAGAGTGGTTTTTCCGTATTATACCCCTGTCGCGTGGAAAGCAGTTTATTAGAGCAGGATTGCTACTGCAAGGCTATAATTGTCCACACTACTGCTCCCAGGGTACTGTCGATGTGAGCAAGAGATGCCAACGTGTGACCCTTGGATGACGGCAGCAACTTTTTTGCAAGTCATTGCTGTCTAAAATCAGTACACATCCCCAAAACACTTCACCTCTAACGTGCTTGAACCAACCAATGACCCTTCGTGGTGTATGCATTGCGTACCCACCTGGCACACAGAGGGCCTGGGTTTGAACTGCAATGCCGGCAAATTTCTTTTTTCGAATGGTCATTTTCGTGCAGACATGCTCTGCCGACAGGATCTGCAGACAGGCCCTGTGTGACCATTTTTGTGCGCACACGCTCTGCCGACAGGTCCTGTACATGCCACTCATGAGACAGGAAATTCTTTCGCATTAACAATCTGAAGAATGGAGTTGCTCCTGGCTTTGATGATAACAAGGCATGCCCCTTGAAACACAGCCTACTATATGTTCCTTTAACCCACAACATTAATTTTATGTTAGAGACTAACATATTTCCGGACAAGCTTAAGGTACCTCGTGCATGAAGCGGTGATAATGCGATAATTACAGGCCAATTTCTGTACTTCCAGTTCTGTCCAAACTCTGAGACTTGTTACCACACAGCTGACAAGTTTTCTTCATAAGTACAACATAATATCTGTTGATTTCACAAAAATCAGTGAACTGAAGAGGCGCTACTGAATATAAAACATGAAATACTCAATAATATACTAAACAAATTGTTTACAATAGGGCTCTTCCTCGACCAAGCTTTCAATTCTGTTAATTACGAGGTACACTAGGCTAAACTTTATAACTATCGTATATGTAGAGTAGCACTATGATGCATAATTATCTTACAAACAGGTACCACTATGTTCTACTCAACAATGGTGTATCGCTAAGGCTAAACATAACCAATGGTGTTCTGCAGGGGTCTATACTTGGACCAATATTTATTTAATCTTTATAAAAATGACTTATAAGATAGATATACTCAATTCCTCTCACCTAATTATACATGCTGATGATGCTAATGTGCTATTGAAGTTCATAAATTTTTCGGGCTGTTCGATTATTCGGACCATTTTCTGGCTCCCGCCTAGTCCGATAAATTGGTCGGCGACTATAAGCGTGTTTCTGTCAGCATAATATTCCGACTATATAGTGGGGGGTGGCTTTTCACTACCATTTTCGGTAAGACAAAAAAATTCTGTGTTACAAACGAGTATATATGATATCCATTTAAACCAACATAATGATTTCATACGCAAGCACAAGTTTATGCCTCATGCTAGAAGAAAGACCTCACACATCTCCTGATATGTTTCTCAGTAACACATGCTTGCATGAATGCAAAATTCAAAACGATAGGGACATAAAGTTTTTTGTTATGTGTTCTTTCTTTTGATCACCACACATGTATCCCCACATAAAAGTTGCTAGTGCCATGTAAAAAATTTATAACTGAATGTCTTCTATCATGTAGTTTCGGGTTTGGTTCCAGCAGCCGGTTGCTATGATATTACAAAATTGTGACGTATCAACTGCTTGTTCCCTAATGGAACCTAATGAATAATGAAACAGAAGAAGGAAAAGTTTCACTGAAATGTGACTGCTTGGAAAAATATGCACACAGTCATCCATTAGGAATGATGACATACGAAGAGTGCTCAACAAGTTCCGTTTCTGCGGCTGTAACTTTTCATCAAGGTTGGAATTGATAGATGTTACAGTCTAATGAAAGTTTGGAATGCCTGTTTTCTGAACAGTGCATAAATTATTAATACACTCCCCACTAGTAGCAATGTCAATGTAAAAGAATGAGGGTGTCTGTTCCCAATACCAATGGCTCACTGAGAGCACCTTAATATGGTGTTCAGGTTTGATGTGGTATAACGTCCCACAGTGATCCAGGCACAGGCTTAAGTGACTTAGCACCTTAATAAAGGGTAAGCGCTTTATGTCCAATGAGGATGTCACCAATGCAGCAAGCTGTTCCAGGTATCCAAAACTGACTGTCATTTTTCTATGACAGTATAGAGGGACTAGTGCACCAGAGGTGGAAGTGCTTCGTTGCTGTTGGGGGCTATAATTAAGAAATTATGGGCACTTGGCAAGGATGACATTCTGAACATTTATTTTAATGTAACAACTTCAATTTTGCCACTAAGTAAGAAACTTGCATCTCAGCAGGAATACTTCTTAATCCCAGGAAGAAAAATTTTGCTTCCAGAAGTTATCACCACTGGAAGCAGTACAATCTCGACAAAACAGATGCACAAACATTATGACATAACCTTCACACTTCCCTGACGTATGAGCCTATTCATGTGATGTAACAAAAATATTGAAGATGGCCATCCTATCCACAAGAGTACATCGTGGCAATCCAACATATACTCACTCTTCTCGGGGGGCATTGTATTTGCGCTGCCATTCAAACTTGAACTCCGGTTCATCATCTTCCTTTTGGTGTTCTGTATTAAAGCAAAGGAAAAGGAGCTGGTTGAAGTTATGATTAATGAAAAATTACACAAAAATGCCCACCAAAGGTTCATATTGTCTAGCTGGGTTTAACAACAGCTAGATATAAGGATGGGAGAGCCAAGGCAGAGAGGTGAGAATTGAAAATTCCCTCTGATAAAATGGCAGCAGGTGGCACTAGGCAGAAGCAGTTAGAGCTGAATAGGAAAAAACGGTAAGACATAACTATTGCTGACAATGAAGTAGTCATATTGAAATGAAGCATGGCATTGCATAACTATTGCTGACAATGAAGTAGTCATATTGAAATGAAGCATGGCATTGCATAACTATTGCTGACAATGAAGTAGTCATATTGAAATGAAGCATGGCATTGCAGGACCTAAGTTCTATAGTGCACAGATCCGTGCTTTTTTTGTTCTTTGACAAAGTCTCTACAGTTGTGCAGAACAGACCTATTTTTAGATTCCTTGATTTGCTAGTTGTAAAGGTACACTGCAACTGGATCAGTAATGGTCGCGACAGAAGGTTCTCAGGCAATATACGAGTGACCTCCTTAGAGAGGTGGTCATGCTACTGGCCAAATACATTAAAGAATGCATGAGTTCTGGCTGTTAGCAACACCATGCCTTGAATAACCGACTTTTAAAGATTCAATTTTCCAAATATCCAAAGCATTTCTCCTGAATTCTTGTCTTAAGTTAACCGAGATTTAATAAGGGCAGAAAACCATGTAAGATAGCATAAGTGACATCATGTTGAAAACCTCTCGGAAGGTGCAATAAAAGCTATAGCTCAGCAGCTATGTTAAACGGAAGGCCCACTTTTACATAAAATTTTTAATAAAAACAGCCAGTAGAGTGACCACCTTGATCCACTCGTACCCAAATGCACCTTTCCTGCAAACCTGCAACAAATAACACAGCTCACCTCTTTTGACACCTGGTGGAGCTTCATACATAAAATTGAGTGACAGTTTTTCTTTGCTTTCTTTGCTGACAAGAGACCTGAAAAAAAAAAAAAGAACACGAGCAACAATGTAAGGATCTCGTGACAAAAAAAATTGGCGGTGGTTTAGCTCTGGTTAAACCTGGAGTGACGCGATAGCTACAGCTGGTTGAGTGAAACTTGGTCACGTGAACAACCACGTGACCAACCACGTGACCAACCACGTGATCAGCCACAGCGCCGCGCTGCCGGCAGCTGCTCCGCACCACGTGACCAACCACGTGACAGTGTGGCGGCGCAGCCACAGGGTGGCAGCACCGCCACGCTGAAGGCTCGATATGCTGCCGTAATGCAGCTATCGCTACAAAAACAGATGAACAAGAGTAAACACGAAACAAGCGTACAGGTAAATGCAATTGTTTATAGAGCACAGGAGTTGTGAACAAAAACTTCCTCATAGCCTGTGTCTAATGTCTATCTATAACAGCTGCAAGCACATGCATGCATTCACAGAAGCAAGACTGCACTTCTAAATTCCTATGTGCATGTGTTGGAAAAATAGTGAGGTCTTCTTTCCAAGGGCCCAACAGACCTATCCCAGCCTACCACACCATCGCATGTTTTTCTGGTATGATTAGAGGAAACTGGTTCAGAAGTGAAAGTGGGTGATTTTTCCCATTGGACAATGCCCGTTTAATGTCACAGTATTTAAGCCAGGGAGAAGTCTGAAGTCTATATGCTGTAGACATAGATTGACAAAACAGTACACTTGCTAACGACTGTGGCCATATTGTTACGTGGCGGCCAGCCTAAGAAATACACGATGATCGATGGGAATGAGATGATGATTTAATGGCTGCTGGCCTAGCGCGAGTGCTCCTGCCCACGCCACTGCACAGTTCGTCGCCTTCTTCGTCACACTACTCGGGGCCACCGAACGATCGTCCCGATCGGTGACACAGAGACGCGCGAAATGATTACGGGCTTAAGAGGATGGTCGAACAGGAACGAGAAAGAGGTGAGGTGCTGGCCGCCACGATGAATGAGATGGCTCAATGATTCCTGGTCTTGAAGCTTCCGAGCCGCAGGCCGCCAAGAGCCGACGGTCGAGGCCCCAGGACGCGCCGAACGGCCTGGGCAGGGGAATGGTGTCTTCAGATGTAAGCGGCGTCTCGGGTCAGTGGGGTCGATAGGTCAGGTCCTTGCGTCGGGTTCAGTTCGTCGTGTTGAGTGGTCTAGGCGGGGGGGAACAACGGCGAGGTCGGTTCGGGTCTGAAAGGCTGGGGCATGGCCGAGCGACGCAGGCCAAGAGCTCACGGCTGACGACCACAGCTGACGAAGGACACCGAAGCTCCACGGACCAGGATGTCGATGGTACCCCGCAAGCTCCACCAAATGTTACGTGGTGGCCAGCCGAAGAAACAGACACTATGATCGATGGCAATGAGATGATTTAATGGCTGCTGGCCTAGCGCTAGCGCTCCTGCCCGCGCCACTGCACAGTTCGTCGTCTTCTTCGTCACAATATCATAGGAGGCAAAAAAAAGGTGCTGTAGCTTTTTTCAATCACACTGCATCAGAAGGGGCCGACAATGGCCGACCTCTCAAAACTTAATTCTCCTGCACCATTACTTTCCAATTCTCTCGACGACCTGTCAATTTTGCCTCCAACTACCCTTGAATTGCCTAGGCGAAATGTGTGAGATGATCCTTTATACTCCCAGAGACCTTCACCTCCTCTGATTCAACCCTTGACTTAAGACAATTTTTAAACTGCAGCAGTTCAAGTTTGTCATTTTCTGTCCTGAGAAGTTGCCCTGTCTTCTGCTCCTGCTTGCATGCCATCTTTGACCGCACGCAAAACATTTGACTTGCAGACTTCAGAAGCCTGCCTCAGTGCAGTGTGCTATAATCTCGCAGTTATGTAAGCACATGCAAACAGCCTCGAACTGAGATGTGTACTGTATAAGTCATACACTCAATTGCAGACTTCGAAATTCAGTTCAATGCTGCAAAATCTTTTTGATTTTCCACAGCTCCTGTGAATGATCTGGCTACCATTGTCACTAGGTGCATTGTTCAATTATAACATGGTGTACACATTCAACGAGCAACCCAAATGGGCATCTCACTGGAAATGTGAACAAGCCTTGTTAAGTTGCTGACAATTCATTAAACAGTGTGCAGTAAGATACTATCACTAAAAAAGGCGGCAATGAATGTAGTGTGAAAAGCGTACCAACAAGGGCATGAGAAATGGAATAACTACACCACAATTGTAGCAATGAACCCCCTCTTAAACACGACAATGAACATTTTGATAGATTTAGTAAGAGAGAATTTTTTTCAATGCAGCACCACAACAAATGATAGCTGTCACAAAAACATTAGGTTTCCTGTCGAACAACTTGCTTTTGGCTTTGTTACACAGTAAGCCCTCATTTTATAGGAGTCATCAGGATGGAAGTACAAAGCATAACAAAGAGCATTTTGATAAAACATAGAGCACTTAAGCCACCTGGACTGATGAGCTAAATGAGCTCCAAAACTGCATGAGCACTCAGACCGGACACTGAAGTTAACAGATGTTTGTTAAAGATAACAAACAGATGTCTGTCATTATGCAGGAAAAAAATATATGCTACCAGCAGCCCAGAAACAAATTATGCTCTGCTGGCTCCTCACTTGCTCCTAAAAGAATATCAGACATCTGTTAAATACTATGCACTGTGTGAATCCTTATTTACTAATAGCAGAAAACTCCTGCTCTCTCCACTAAGAGTTGTTGTACAAAGCAAACAGCCAAACACAGTGAAGTCCGTGTCACAAAACAGACACCTTAAATGATCATAGTTACTCTGCCACGAGTACCCCTTCAGACAACTAGTGCTATGTTTACTGCGAACAGACTAAATGAGTTGCATTACAGTACCCATGCCATATGATACTGGGCAACTCTGTCCAACGCTTTTAGGGGATCTTACAGCAAGCCAGCTGCTGGTTTTAGGAACGAACCTGGGTTTGTTCGAATGAAAACACAAACTTGTAAGTTGGAACAATGTCAGATTCAGAAGCACATTATTTCACAAAGTTTACCTGTTGTTATACAGATCCTGCTCTTTTTCGTACTGCAACTTCAGCTCCTCTTGCTTCCTCTTTTCGTTCTCAGTCCTCTGCTCCGCCATCCATGCCTGCGCGGACAGAAAAACAAACACATTGAAGCTGTTGCACGGCACATGAACAGGAAGCAGCTCGGTTACGAAGATGGACACAAAGGCGCGGCATGCCCTAGTCAACTGCGCTGCGCTCTTAAACTAATGACAGAAAATGTGCTTAGCTGACATATATGAAGTGGCTTATAATCACAGCATATAATCTCGCAAAACTACGTTGTTTATAACCGTTATGAAAGATACCAGATAGGATTCCTTCGCAATCGCAAAGCTCTCTCATCAACACTGTGTAGAAACATCGAAGCAGAAAAATACCCTCAGAATAACTAAAGGGAAAATAGCAACACTGCCAACAAATCTTAAGACCGAATATGCACGCCTACTGCTGACAGTAGTCAGTACAATTACAAGGGACACATCATTTCTACTTCGTAGTTTTCGCAAGTCCGTGAGGGATCAAGGGGTTTGTCAACGCCTAGATCGCTGGCGCGTTGTGATCGGACTCAGAATTATAAAAAAATGCAATGTTCATGGATATCGCTGAAGTAAGCGAGCGATGAAAAAAGGCTCAAAGCACATTTTCAACACAGAGAACACAATCGGGCCAGCGCCAAGCAGCAAATGGAGGCACACAACGTATTAACAAGCAGCAGTATTCTTACCCGTTTGATGTTGTCCCGTGAAGCCGGATGGAACGGCTTCTTGCACATGTAATTGTTGTATCCTTTCCCCATGGTGAAGGATTCGTTCAACAAACTAGAACACAACTTACGCTTGCCGACTATCCACGCACTAACGACGCCATCAACGTTACTTGTTACTAGTTGGAATCATAGAAGAATAAACACAGTATGCTCCCTAGACGTACAAGCTAATACTAGCTTTTTTGATGGTGATGATAGTGGCAGAATGGTCGTGGGCGCTACCTTGCCGCACGTGAACTTGCCATGGTTTGGTTTTTAGGGGAAGAAAATGGCGCAGTATCTTCCGTAAGGGAAGGGATAAAGGAGGGAGTGAAAGAAGAAAGGAAGAAAGAGGCCGTAGTGGAGAGCTCCGGAAAAAAAAAGAAATTTGGAGGACGCTTAAGCTTCGCCTTTAAGAGCAGGACGCGACAGCGTGTTGTAGCATTGCCAAGGAATCCACGGAATGCCATTGTCCTTCGGTGCGACCCCTTGCCCGGACAATTTAAGAAAAAGAAACATATCTTGGTGGACACCAGAACCGCGCCGTAAGGCAAGGAAAGTGAAAAAAAAATTTTTAAGGAAAGGATGCATTTCACATATCTCGGTGGACACCCGAACCGGGCCGTAAGGAAAGGAAATTGAAATGAAAATTGGTTTTAAGGAAAGGAAATGACGACTGTCTCATAATTCTCGCTGGACACCCGTACCGCACCGTAAGGGAAGGAAAATCGCTTCCCCTTACGGCGCGGTTCAGGTGTCCACCGAGATGCGCCATTTTCGCTTATGGCCAGACGCCGACGACACCGGTTTTTCTGCGGCACGAGCTCCTTAACGCTGTCGCGTAAAAATTGGCAGTGGCTTAGCTCGGCTATGCCAGGATATGCGCAGCGAAAGCTAAGGCATAGCTTGGTTAGCCTTGGTTAATCTTTAATGTAAGTCCAGGTTAGTCCGGCTGTAGCTAAGACGACTCCGGCTGCTGTCGCTGCTGCTAGCGGTCGAGACATCTGACGTTAAACGTGCCCGTCCCGCGGCGACATATTCATGGTGTTTAGCCAGTCGTTCGGCGTGTTGTTCCTCTGTTTCCTGGGCGATTCGTCTCCTCTTCATCTCGTTCCGATGTCGATTCCAGGCCTCCTTCTGCTTAGCAGACTTGTCGCCGTCCATACTGCCGCCTCAGCTGTGGCTGCGGCGCACGCGAGCTCTCCTTTTCAATCCTCCGACATGTTATCACGCATGCGACACAGCTGGGGAGGCGAGCGCAACGGCGAGGAAAGCTTGGTGGCTTGGGGTTACGGGAGCGGTATTTGGCTACCCACTAGGGGAACACGGCACAGCACCCGGGAGGAGGGATTGGGAATAAGGGTAGGAGGAAAGGAAGAAGAGGGGTCCGAGAAGGGCAACACGGCACGCCCGATACGGGCGCACTCAGGCACTCAGTGGGCTAGACTTGAGTGTGGCGGGGACTGGAGCTGGTGATGTTAAAAGGAACTTAGCGCGACGCCACAACAACACCGCACCTTAGGGACATTGGTCTGCTGAGAAAGGACATAAATGGCAGGTCTGCCATACAGGGACTGTCATGATGCCGCGACGCGGCTGAGCGAAAACGCCCGACGGCGCAGAGAGCGGGAGGGCAAGGGAAATGAGGGCCCGATGGGGTGAATCGGTGGCGGCAGAAGCGGACGAGTCCGGGGCGTCCACCCAATGAACACGACTACGCAGACCACCGCCTATACATAGCGCAGTGCGTGCTCAAACACCCCGTGTAGGCCGACGACTGCGGCCAACCCCTGGGAGCACGCGCCACCACGAGAGCCACCCACAATATCCGCCGACAGGCCCGTCGCTTGAAGGGAGAATGCCGTTAAGGGCGGGAGTGAAATTAAAAGGTAATGCGACAAAAGGCGCAAAATGATAATAGCGGGCACCAGGTGCGCGCGAAAAGAAGGGAGGAACGAGTTTAGCGGGCCTTAGTGGCGCGCCAAATAGGGCGCGGTGAAAACACCCGCAAGAGATGCCTTGAAGGCGGGAAAATTGAGAATTACGGCATGGCCATTTGACGGGCAGCAGCGCGCGAGCGGCAGCGCAGCGCGGCGCGATGAACGGGAGGGCATGCGAGGCGCCCGATGGAGCGAAGCGGTGGCGGCAGAAGCGGACGAGTCCGGTGGTAAATAGGGACAGTTCATGAACGCGACATCGCAAACTACCGCCATTAGATAGCGAATCACGCGTCCACGTACTCCGTGTGTGCCAACGACTGCGGCCAACCCCTGGGCACACGCGCAACAACGAGAACCCCCGAAAAAAAAAGCGCAGAAAAGCGAACCGCCCGCGCACAATAGCCTCAGAGCGGGGGAGTGGGAATTATGAAATGAGATGACAAGATGAGGTGCGAGAAAAAAGGCGCCGGTGAGGCAAGGAGAGGGAATTAGGAAGGCTCGAAGGAGAAAATTGAGGCAGGAAAGAGAAGCAGGCACTCGAGGTATACTTGCGAAAAAGTCACCGCTAGTCCAGAGTCCATAGGGAGATGTCCGAGCAGCAGACACACGCGAACACCGCACATTGGTAATCCGTTCGAGGGTGGCGGTGAGGGTCTTGTGTGTAATCCATGGTAGGACCGAAATAGGGCGCGCGCAGGGCGGCGAGGGCTTCATGAACGCCGTTGCGACGAAAGAAAGGGGCTAGGCGAGAGACGCCGGCCGCCGGCGTGTGCACCCAGACGAGACTCCGGCGAGGAAAGCGGTGTGACATACCTAACGGCGGCGGCGGTTCCGCGGCGAGGCGCGCTGTGTGACGTCATGCCACATGGCGCTGTGAGCGCGCGGAGTATAATACCCCTGTCACACTAGCAAATTTAATGTCATTCGTTTCGAATGGCATTCGCACCTAATGCGATTAATCTGCTGCTACACGGGAACATTTAATGTCATTAGGTTCGAATGACATTCGCTATCGAATGAGTTCACGAAACTCATTCGCATTCGATGTCGAACCAAATGTGTACTCTGGACACCATACGCGCAGCAGAAACAAGCGACGCGAAAAAATCGTGTGCGCACTGTCAAAGTTAGAACTTGTATTTATTTAGTTCTGCTAATTTTGGTGCGAACTTCTTCACACTTGTAGCTGTACTCTCGGTCCCAGCAGCAGCCTACCGTGAAGCAGGGCCTTTCCCGCGACCGCCGATCATTTTGGGTTGCGTGTTTCTTGCTGATTGGCGTTACATATTCGTTTAGCTCGGAAGTACTTAAAGATGTCACTGAGCACTTGACCTTTCAGAAGTCGTTTCCACGCTACACGCGTCGCCGCGCGCCATTGTGTCAGCCATTTTGTTTGTTTACATTTTTCGGATTTGTGGTTGACTTTGTACTTGGCTTGGCTTTTGATGGCTGGAGTAACGCAGAAGGGCCAGAAATAATATTTTAAGCTTATAATATTGCACAGAAATGTTCTCACCCGCTCTTAAAACACTACACAACAATTTGTAACATATTTTATGCGCATTGATGTGTTTGAATTGTACTATTTGTTTTTCACTGATCGTCACTGCCATCATTTTCGAATGACATTATTTTTTACCGTGTAGCATCGTTTCGCCTCCATCGAAACGCAGCCGCCGCGGTCGGGTTAGACATCACGGCGAACCCGAGAGAGCAGCAGGTCCAATGAGTCGAGCGACGCGTCTTGGGACGCGTCCTCGCAGGAAGTTTCGGCAGGCTCGGTGTTAATCCGTGATCACATGAGCGCTGCGCCTTTGCGCGTCGCAGTGCCGTATGGCAAGTGCAACAGCTGCGGTTTCCGCCGCCGCTGGAGAGTCGGCTATGACGGAGGTAGCGAGCACCGGGGAGAATTCCGAATGTATCGCTACAACCGCGTATTTATTGTGTTCCGGTTATGCCGCGACGTCAACATACACCGCGCTGGCTGAGATGGCAAGTCGCTTGCGTAGGGTATACGAAATTCTTGCTTTGCGCCTGCCGGTGTAGACATCTTTGAACATGTGCTTCGGTATCGGAGCTACTTCGATTTTATTTCTTTGTAGTTTCTCTAGGGAGGATTGAGAATCCAGGGCTCGTATGTCCGCGGTCTTTACACGCCTGAGAAGGGCGTGGCCGGCCTGTGTTTATGGGAGTCGGACTGTTTGTGATGTGAGGACCGCTTCCCGGAGTTCGGAATATGTGTTGAAAAGGCCAAGAGCGTGAAGTTTTTTTGTTGAGGTGCTGGGCGGAAGATTAAGCGCCGTTTTGTATGCCCACCTTATGATGGTGTCAATCTGTTGCTCTTCCTGTTTCGTGGTCTTCTGAAAAGGAAGTCCGTACGTTATTCTACTGATGACTATAGCGCCTGGACTAATCGCATCGTGTCCTCTTCTCGCATACCTTGGCGATGTTTGGTGATTTGACTCATCATGCGCGTTATATGAGTAGTGGTGGTTTTAAGGGTTCGAATGGTGTGGGTAGCCTTGAGGTTGCTCTGGATCCAAAGTACAAGTTGCGCTTCGCCTCCATCGAAACGCGGCATCTGCGGCGCCAAAGTTCCCGGGTTCGTACCCAGCCGACGCGGCCGGGTACGAACCCGGGGAGTTTGGCTTAGTAGTCGAGCGCCCTAGCTAACCACTGAGCCACTGCGGCGGGCATATTGTGTGTCCCATCGTCCCATCATACTTGGAGGTTGTACTCCGCAAAATTTTCTCAAGAGAGCCCTCGACCTCCTGATCTCCACTTCCAACGCGCGACTCCTCGCGTTGAGGGTGGTGAGCACCTATCGGGAACTTCGCGAGGCGCATCTCGTTAAGCAATACACGCGTCTCGCCCAGACCGTGTCCGGTCGCCGCCTCTTGGACCGGTTATACATATCAAACATGACCACCGTGCAATGAAACAGGTTCGAGTGCACGAACTGTGCAGACGCGCCCTCTACGTTCGACACCTTCCGACTAAGATTAACAGGGAGGACCATAATGGCCGGCGCCAGCCCTGCACCACCACTATGGCTTAAAGAAACACGTCGTCTAGGTCGACATTGCAGGCCTCTGCCACTCCAGGAGGGAATGGTACAAGGTGTCACAAAATTCGGCGCATATTCGAAAAAACCGGCGCTGCGCGTAAGCAATCGCGCCCGCGCGCGGTAAAAAAAAACAGCGGGGAAGGACCCCCCGGGGGCGCGTAACCCTTGCGTGGGCTTTTCACTCAGCTCGCCGGTGGGGCGCCAAAGTAAACATAGACACGCGCGAGGTCGATTTCTCTAGAATGTCGGAGAAGTTTCTGCTCGTTGTCGACGGAAAGGGGTAACCTTGTCCGCGCTAAAGTGACACCCTCTCCCCTTCGCTCTCGCGCCGGCGTCTTCGCATGCGAGATGGAACCAGAAATTTCTGGCAGGCGGATTCCGCGCTCGACCAATGGGGTCGCGCGCCCGGCGCGAGAAGGAGAATGAGTTTGTGCAGTTGATACTGCGTGTATGTGTGCGCCTGCCTTGGCGCGAAGAACAAACAGACGTGGTATGCGCCTATAAATGAGGGGCTTCAACCGCTGTCGGTTAGCCCGAGCCGCCGTTTAAGCTTCCGGGAAGCGCGCCCGCTCGACTCCAGGGAGAACACCACTCGCCCAGCCCCGTACGGACCAGCGAGGCAGCGTGCGCCAGTCTGCGGATCGGCCCGCCGTGCTCCTCAGGTCGTCGGACTGTCGCAGTGCCCGGTGAACAAATTGTGTTTTGTTTATTTGTCTCTCTCTGTGTTAGTGCACTTTAGGTGCAAAGATTTTGTTGAATTGTTAGCTCTCTCAAGTGTTACTTTGCACGAGTTGCATTGTATTTGTAAATCACTTTGTATGCGCTCGTACGAGTGATTGCGAAATTCTCTGTATTATCTCTTTGCGGTATAAATTTTGTTTTGTTTTGTGAACCTTTGGCTCCGACCCATTCTCTGGCTTGCGACCGGCGAAAACTGGGCACCAAACGACCACCCAATTGTCACTTGGTAGCTGGTCTCCGGCTGAGCTTGCCACGCTGAGTCGAGGGCATCTCCTCTGTGAACGAGACCGCTAGCCCCACACGCTCTATGGGTGTCTGGGAGCGCACGCAAAAGTGCGCGAAGTGGTGACACACGGCTGTAGTCATACAAGAGGGAAAACAGGTGGATGATCTCTCACTCAGAGCGCCCCGCACATAGCATGTGGAGGAGGAAGCGATCGCCCTCACAGCCTCCCACCCCGACTCTAAATTCATCCTCACATACTCTCACGGAGCCTGTCGTAACTTTGAGTTCGGTTGGATCACTCCACTTTCTCACCAAACTCTTCGCCACAGTACTCGCGACTGTGATCCAACTCATCGCTCAATCATATGGGTCCCCGGCCACCTAGGCATGCCAGGTAACAAAGCCGCCCATGAGGCAGCCCGTGCACTCACCGGGCACCAGACGTTCCTTGGGAGGACCTTACCCCAGATCACAGCCCTCTTCTTTCTTTTAAAGATATAAGACATTACTGAGCACTATCGTGCCGAACACCAGCGCTACCCGGTTCCTATGAAGGGACTGGGTAGAGCTGGCGAACGAACCCTCCTTGAGCCCCAACTCGATGGACACATCCTACGCGTACCGGAGGAGCGCCTACAGCCCCAACTCGATGGACACATCCTACCCGTACAGGCGGAGCGCCTACGCGCAAGGGCGTACGCTGGATCCTGTCTGCGCATGCGCAAAGCGCGACGCGCGCGCTGGCGCGAGCAAGGGCAGATATCTGTCCATGTCAGATATCCGCGCCTGACCGCGCGCGCTTGCGCGCGCGTCGGAAGCGGGGTCCGGTTTACAACAATAGGAGGATCGCGGGGCTCTCGGGGACTCTTTTCTTCGTGTCTTGAGGCTCTTTCAGGTTCCTGGAACTTTTCTTTTCGGTTTAAGTTGTCCTTTCAGCGCCCCCCAAATCCCCTTTCTTCACGCTTGAAATTCCTTCGGTAGGCTCGAAAGGGGGAACGCGCCAGCACAGGGAGCATGGAGGTGGATGCTAGAGTCATTTAGTGACTCCAGTGGATGCCTTTTTTCGACGCCCGTCGCGGCGCGGCGCTGGGCGCGTAGACGCGTAGGCGCTCCGCCGTACGCCTAGGATGTGTGCATCGAGTTGGGGCTTCAGCCTACGCGCACGGGCGTACGCTGGATCCTGTCTGCGCATGCGCAAAGCGTGACGCACTCGCAGGCGCGAGCAGCGCGCAGATATCTGTACATGTCAAGGCGGAACCGCATGGCGCGATTTCAGGCGCGATTGACGCGCGGATGGTGGGACGCGTGCGTCATTTTGACGCGTGCCCAGTATGATCCGTCACGAAATCGCGCCGCCGCGTGCTCCTACTCGGAGGAGAAAAAAACGCCTCGCGCGGCGCGTCAGGGGCGCGTCCGCCAATCAGATTTCAAGTAAGTCACGTGGTATTTGGTCACGTGGCATTTTTGGTTTTTGGTTTTGCCACTAGATGGCCCTACTCTCTGCGCATCTCGACGGAACCTCTTCGGCGCATTTTTTTTTTCGCTCTGCAGAACCGGCGCACACGTGAAAAACACGTGCTACTGTTTCGTGCGCGCATCGTGTTCATTGAAAATGGAGAAAGCAGTCTTCAACGAGGCCCTTATCACGGAAGTGGAGAGGCGTCGAGTCCTGTGGGATATACGCGACCGCCTCTTCTGCTCTGTAGTAAGCGCCCGACACTCCATTTTCTATGTCGAGTTGTAAACAAGCAGCGGCCTCTTGGCATGCAGAAAGTACATAGTCGCAGTTTCGCACACACTCTTCCTGCTTGAAATTAAGCTTGATAAATATACTTCAGAAAAAAAATGTCGCTGTGTAATTACACTAAGATTATTTCTATTGCAGTGTTGTGTAAGTTTAAGGGCATATTACATATGCGGTAGCAGGGACAATTCATGTCGTTGGGAGTGACGTTGTCTGGCAACCCGGAAAACGCGCCGCGAAGGCGCCGCTCCCCTTTTTTCGTGCGGGTGCTCGCGCGTTGACGGCAACGCGGGCGTCCACCGCGCGTCGCGTTTTTCGCTCGCGGAAAACGCGCCATGCGGTTCCGCCTTCAGATATCCGCGCCTGAGCGCAAGCGCGTCGGAAGCGGGGTCCGGTTTACAACAATAGGAGGACCGCGGGGCTCTCGGAGACTCTTTTCTTCGTGACTTCTCTCAGGTTCCTGGAACTTTTCTTCGCGGTTTAAGTTGTCCTTTCAGCGCTCCCCAAATCCCCTTTCTTCACGCTTGAAATTCCTTCGGTAGGCTCGAGAGGGGGAACGCGGCAGCACAGGGAGCATGGAGGTGGATGCCTTTTTTCGACGCCCGTCGCTACGCGGCTCTGATTGCGTAGGCGCTCCTCCGTACGCCTAGGATGTGTTCATCGAGTTGGGGCTTTAGGCTCTTTACAAACAATCTGCTGTGTCCGGCGGTTCTCAAGTACTTCGATTCTTCTTTTGAACGCCGCTGCTCATTCTGTGGGGGGATGGCTAACACCTTTCACATGGTTTGGGCATGCAGGCAAAATCCTTTTCTCTACCCCATCACCCCTTCTCCTCCCCGAGAGAAATGGGAGGCGGCCCTGATCGGCTTCCAGGAACTATCGGCCCAACAGGCCCTGGTTCGGCAGACCTGCGCAGCGGTCAGGGCCAACGGGATCCCGGAATGAGGGACTCCGCCTTGTATTTTAAGGGGCGAGATCCACTAGGGGCCTCTCCCCGAGCACCTCACTGTAAATATAGTCAAATAAATGCTTTTTACCACCACCACTATTCGGTGTGCGCGTGCGTGCGTGTGTCTGTCTGTCATTCGCGTGTGTCTGTCATTCGACAAACTTTTTTAGAGCGAAAGCTCTAAAGGCTTTGTTATCAAATACGTGTATATAAGTCATTTATTGGGTACAACAGCAGCCGTAACATGCTACGTTACGCGGGCTGCTTTTGCATTTAGCCTGCATCAGAACGGGGCTGCCGCGGTCAACGTTAGTTACTAGAGTTGGAACCCGGTTTGTGTGCGCGCGCGCGCGTGTGTGCGTGCGTGTGTGTGTGTATGTGTGTGCGCGTGTGCGTGTGTGCGTGCGTGTACGTGAGCGCGCGTGCGGGTGTGTGTGGAATGCGCCGTCGCGGTGGCTCAGTGGATATATGCATATATCCACTGGAGCTCGGCTGCTGACCCAAAAGACGCGGGTTCGATCCCGGCTGCGGTCGTCGCATTCAGATGGAAGCTAAATGTTAAAGGCTCGTGTATTGTGCGATGCCAGTGCACGTTAAAGAACCCCAGGTGGTCGAAATTTCCGGAGCCCTTCACAACGGCGTCCCTCATAGCCTGAGTAGCTTTGAAACATAAAACATAACCTCCTAAACCAAACCAAACTAAATCAAGGAATAAGAATGACAAGGAAAGTGCACGGCTGTCTCCCCTGTCTCGAGCTAAACCTCGTTAGCTGCCACGTGCATAGAGCCGGACAGTTAAAAGAGCTGTGTGAGAAGAAAGACTGAAAGAACAGAAGAAAAAAACTTTATTTGAGGCCAGCACTAAGGCCCAGTGAAGAAGAGCGCTTGCTCCGCTAAGGTCCGCTTGCAATCTGCAGAGTCTGAGTTAAGCCAAGCACTCCATGAAGGAGGGGAAGGGTAAGGGCGATAAGGAAAGGTAATGACAGTTTTACGTGTGTAGAGAATGTGTTCTGTGTGTGCCTCGGTCTCTGGACAGTTGGAAAGTGAGCTTTGTCACGCCATCCGAAGTTGTAGAGCATTAATTGAGTGAGGAGAGTTTGAAGTCTGAACTTTGCGAAGTACGTGTGCTTGTTCCGTGTTCAGTGACGGGTGAGGTTAGGGAAGAATTGTGCGATTTTCCTTTGTGTTTTGGTAGCGTTCAGCTATCTGCCCCTTACAGATATTGCTTTAAAGAGCATATCCGCAGAGAAACGTTTTTGCGTTTTACTTTATTCTTAAGTGCCAGCACAGCGGAGCAATCGTCGGCAGTAAATGCAAGACTAGTCGGCCGGGCTGCCAGTGTTATGGACCTTAGGGACATAAACGCTTGAGTGTAGTGGGGTCGTGCGGAGACCCAGGGGCGTGCCCCGACTTCCTGTCCAACAATAAAGTTTTTCTCTCTCTCTCGCTAGTAGCCACCAACAACCTCAACCTCAGACGTTTCAAATGAGTCAAATGCTTTTAATAAGTTGTGAAGCCTATATCTACGGGGTTGGACTTTCGGTTTTTATTTTTTGAAAGTTCAGCGGACTTTTTCCGTGTTTATTTTGGTGTTTATTTCTTTTTCGGTGAAACATGTGGCCCCTCTGTGCACTCTAAAGTAAAGTATATTTTACTTTGGTTTGTTAGTAAGAGCAGTTTACGTACAAGTAATTAACACATAAATGGTCGTGTTTAGAGTAGCTGTTGCAATACGAAATACTATTGCCGTAAAAAAAAAAGGGACAGCGTGGAAGTCAAACGATCATGCCGCATAAGACAAAAATGCACATAAAATAAAAAAAAAACTGAGTATCGAAGGAACAGAGAATAAACATAAAAAAACCCTTGGAAGAAACACAGGAACAACTCACAGACTCACCTCACTTAGGCACACTGTAGTCGCCTTCACTTCGGAATAGTTCTATCTGTTATTTATCTGGTCGTCTTACCACTTCTTCAGTCCCAGAACGAACCGTGAGACCTGCAAGCGCTTCATGATAACAAAGTTTCGGATTGGACCGCGGCTGAAATCTAGGAGCCAGAGGGCTTGCCGAACACCAGACGCTGTTGGTCTGGAGCTGCCGCAGAATGGGTTCGTCGGCCTTCGACAGCCCCTTCGCCGGAGGAGGGTACCGTCGGTGCCGTGCTTCGTAGTCGTCTATGATTTCTCGAAACCGCAATAGCGTTCGACCTATAGTTCGTCATCGCGCAGCTCGAGCGCGGACGCTGCACTCCAAACACGGCGCCAAATCAGGTGTCTACAACGTCGATGTGGCTGGTCCGACCCATTCGGGCCACTACACGGCGGCGGTGGTGCACCGCAACGCACAGGTCAATGGACTGTCCGCGCTGAGAGTGCTCATCTGGCCGAGGAAGTCGCAACTATCCTCGTGGTTTCCAACCTCAAATGCCGAACTTTCATCACCGATTCTAGATTCGGTAGCCAGAAGGCCTCGCATCACATAATCCGCTTGATGGCATCAGCGGGGGAGAGCCTCTTAACCGTCGAGTGAGCCAGAATATGACACTATTTCGTGACGATTATGCATGCTTTCGTGCTGATCGTGGTGCGATTAAAACGCTCTAGGTGTTCTTACATGCCGTGCGAAAACACTTTAACTGAGACTGTGATAATGTGATGACAGTCTGTGTTAGTGGACGAAGCTTGACCACGTAGCGGAGCCTCTCGGTCTGGGCCCGGTGTTTTTCTTGAGGAGTGGAGTTACGATGCAAAACGTACAACTGCATTAATACAAACGATCTCGCTGTCTGACAGCGATTCTAGCTTCCCATGTCCAACAGTTTCTGACAAAAAATTTGAAAATTTGAAAATTGCAAGATACCTTTACGGAAATATTGAAGGTAATGGTCCATTCTTCTGATATGCTGCAAACTCTTTCTTTTAAGGTGTTTCCATCGATGGCATCAAACACTTAAGAATTTCATAGGAAACCAACGGGGAACGGTTTTTACGACCGCAAAAATGTTAATAAAAGAATCATAACTGCCATCGGGTGACCCATCAATATATTGAGTGTTATAGCGAAATCTTACAGTAATTATATAAAAAATTGCGTTCATAAAAGATTTCCCGCTCAAAAATGTTTTTTTCCCACAATTGTTGGGTGTGGCATTTTGGGAGTTCTCACTTGTGAACTATTGTGGCTCATACTCAACAGCTAGCGAGCTACCGCGTAAATCTAAAGGATATTTACATTTCTTGGTTAAAACCTAATTTCAGCAAATGAATTCGACGTACTTCTATCGTTTCTTTTCGATTTCAATCGAAGGCTCCAATCGCTTCCTATATCGTATGGTCCTACACAGATCCCATACGCACCATTTAAATATGCTGAAAATCAGTGCAAGCCGCCGCGGTGGCTGAGTGGTTATGGCGCTCGGCTGCTGGCCCGAAAAACGCGGGTTCGATCCCGGCCGCGGCGGTCGAATTTCGATGGAGGCGAAATTCTAGAGCCCCGTGTGCTGTGCGATGTCAGTGCACGTTAAAGAACCCCAGGTGGTCGAAATTCCCGGAGCCCTTCATTACGGCCTCTCTCATAGCCTGAGTCGCTTTGGAACGTTAAACCTCCATAAACCATAAAATCAGTGCGGAAACGACGCAACGCACCCGGGAACAAGCACACATACGAGCGCCGACGGAAGATATAGCCATTGTCCGTGCGTCCTGCGTGCGAGTTGAATTTTTCGCAGTTTATTTAGCGGAAATTTCGTAATATTTCACGGACACTGCTTATGAGAGACGGTCATGGCATAAGGAAATACAGTGCTCGGCAAGATAACCTCGAGCGATGCGCAGTGCCAGTGCGCACATACCTCGAACGATGAGCCGCGTTGGCCTCAACTGCCGACACGAGCAAGTGCGGTACAAGGACTGACGAAAGCAAACAAATGCACGCAGCAGGTGCGTTAGGGGAGCAACTGAAGCGCTTCTGCATTATGGTTTTGATATGTTAATGGTTGGTTGGTTAGTTTTTGGGGAAAGGAAATGGCGCAGTATCTGTCTGATATATCGTTGGACACCTGAACCGCGCCGTAAGGGAAGGGATAAAGGAGGGAGTGAAAGAAGAAAGAGGTGCCGTAGTGGAGGGCTCCGGCATAATTTCGACCACCTGGGGATCTTTAACGTGTACTGACATCGCACAGTACGCGGGCGCCTTAGCGTTTGCATCCATAAAAACGCAGCTAACAACGTTAGTGCTAACAACGTTTTCGGAGAGGGAAAGCGTTTGAATGCGCCTCATCGCTACTTGATAGGCTTCCGCCAAAGAAAACTACGAGCAGTACTCTTGACTACCCATATTGCTCAGCGTCTGTTGTAAAATTGTTAGCGAGAGAAAAGTTTTGCAAGAATTTCTAACCAATTCGCGAAATATAGAAAAAATATGACACCATGGTATATGGCAATGTAGCGAAAAATTCAGCGACAGCTCAATGCGTCGGAAACGCCTTGCTAGTGGAGAGGAAGGGTCCGTCATCGCCGGCTTTCCCATCGCAGCTGAGAGAGGGAATGCTATACACAGCCTGTTTATCCCCAAGTATTATTGTACGATATACGTAGTGGCCAATCCCAGCTCTCATTCACCAACCGTAGCTGACTTCCGCATTTGTCCTGCCTCTCTCCTCACACCGTGTTTGTCGCAACACGATCCCCGCTCCCAGCTTCCACATGCGGCACCACTCCAGTCCAACCGTGGTCTCGACATACCGCGCTTGCTCGACACCACTTGGAAGACGGGGAAGGGCCGAGCACGACGTCCACTCCCAGGCGCTACGTCACTACTGTGAGATGGTATAGTTATATGGTGACGCCGAACAGGAAGGATCCGGCTGGCGGTACTCAGCGTATACGCCTTGCCTCGACGTGAAAGGCTCGAGCGCACAGGCCATATCGCATGTGCATGCCTCCACTCGCAGCTGCGCCTGATGACCACATCTCCGTGGCTGAGATCTCACGGTTCGAGACACTGACAACTTTTGTAAAAAAAAAAATAAGTCCAAACAAATAGTAAGAGACGTTGACTCACTAAGAACGGCAGAAAGGTCGGCCTGAGCTACAATCCTCTGGCTTGCTGCTCTTCACTCGGGGACCGATAGAGGGGAATAAAGGGTTATGGTGGGTTACGAACACGACGAAGGCAAAGGAGTGGCTGGCCATTATGAAGGTTATTGACGGACTGCATCCTGCAAACATCGAGTCGCTTACAGAATACATTCCGTTGACAACGTTCAGGGTGCGAATTAAATGAGGACCGAACCTTTCTCGTGTTTTATTAAACTCTTTAAAATTTTTTTTTTCACTTACGTCCCTGAGACTAAACGCTCAGCGTCCAGCGAGCGGCTCAAGGTAAGCAAGAGCAAAGCTGCACTGGGGCACAAGCGAGGAAAAGGAAGAAGGGGGAGGCATGGGAAGAGGGCGACGAAGCGAGGCGCACTCGCAGTGGGCGGCGGCGGGAGTGCACGGGGCCGCGCGTTGGTGCGTGCGCCACGGCACGAGACCCGCCGGTTTCGACCCGTGCGCCGCTAAAGAACGACCCGTGCCGCCGCCATGCCCATCCTGTACACGGACGGCAGCAACAGCGCCGACTCCGGGACCGCCTCCTCGTCCGCCGCCGCCGCCTCGACGTCGCAGAGGGACGACCGGTCTGACAAGAAGCGCCGCAAGAAGAGCGTCATCGGCCGCTTCGGCCGCGCCGTGGCCAAGTCCTTCAAGACCAGCGACAAGAACTGCTCGCGCCAAAAGGACGTCGAGGTAGCCAACGAGAAGCTCAGGCAGATCAGCAGGGGTGAGTGGCCTTGAATTGAGCGGCTTTCGCGTCGCGGCGCTAACGAGCCAGCGTGTAGCTCGCCTCGTGAGGGCAAAGCTCCGCCAGTGACCCTTACCGATCCACGTACGCCGATCCACGGCACTACACGAAACTATAGCTGGCAGCGCCGGACGTTCTTCACGTGTCCGTAAATGAGGTAAACGCGAATTGCTGCCTTATACTTTGACGCTGTGGTTTGCTGCCGGCTGAGGTACCCTCCAGGGAAACTAGAGATAGAAAGGAGACACGACAGCGCTGGGCTTGTGCCATATTCTTGTCGCGTTGCCTCAGCTGTTGCCTTAGCCTGCCAGACGCTCAGATCCAATCGGTTGAGTACTTTATGCTTACTCTCACGCTGCTCTTGTTACAATGGCAGTTTCAACGATTTACCTGGCCCGTCCCAAGTTACGATGACGAGGGTCCCTGTTTTCGCATAGCACACTGACTTATGTATAAATGTTCCTTTACGGTGAATGTCCAACTGGGATATCTGGCGTCTATACGATCAGTGTGCGGTCGTCGGGTTGCCTTCTGCTGTCCGTGCCTCGATATTCTTAGGCTACATTTGTGGAGCTGCGTAGAAGCGTAGTAGCGAGACGGGCTGCCTCTGCTTTGCTGCGCTACAGGCCCTCATTGTTACTGTACAGCCGACCAGCTCCGGAAATCGAGGCCACCCAATGCCTACACGAAACGATCGGCGCCGACACTCGGCGAACAGAGCCACCACCACCATGATCTCGCAGGCCGACTGGGAGATGGGATGAAAACCACCTCGGGTAAGCTCAACCTCCCACTTGCATTCTTCCCTCTCGCTAGGGTCGCGTTATGCAGTCGAGCGCCAATACGAATCGCCATAGAATAGCAGACATCTGAGCACGTTTTGTGGTCGAATTACGCTGTGTTCCAAATTTTGTATGTCAATTGCTGTTACCATAAATGAGTGGAGGTTACCAAGGTTTTGTACAGGCTGCTTTCTTTTGCTTGTGCTAAGAGAAGCTACAGGTCAGCATCAGTGACCACTAAAAAGTGTGATGCAATTGCTGCCCTCTACCACGTGTTTCGTATATGTGGGAGTAACCATTCTGACACTTCTTGACACACACGACGATCAACTAAGAAGCTCGGCACGACTGTATAGGCGTTGCTAAGTGGATGTGAGGGCCTCGCAGCATGACAAGTTCAGCCACTCAACTTATCAGCCGCCAGAGTGGAATCACATATGTTAAGTAAGCACTATCGCAGTGTTGAAAGTCGGCAAAAAATTCCAAAATGCAAAATGCAAACATTGCGAAATGTCACCTTTTTTTACTCTTTTAAAGTGCGTCCCATGTCTCTGCTGTCTGCTGATTTAGCTTTCTGAACATTATGTGCATGGATCCCAACTAGCCTGCGAGCTAGGGATCCAGATGCTTCTAGCAATGTTGCTTGTGTTAATTTTGGTTGTGATTGAATAAAAAATGAAATGAAATGAAAAGTATTGATGTCTTTCGGGTTGATCAAGAGTGTGTACAAGCCTCTAGTGTGAAAGCCGAAAAGTATTATTCACACGGCTGAGGTTTTCGCACTTGTTGTTTCCCACAGAGACCTCTAAGGACGTTATGAGGTACCACGATGTGTCGCCAGTGTCGACGAGACACCCACACGGCATCACCATGGTGTCCGGTGTCAGAACGCGAGCGTACTCCGAGGCAAAGTGAGCATGACACATTCCTTGATAATTTAAAACGGCTTCGATAAGCACAAAGTGACCTCGGCTTCTGGCATGCGACCAACTGGTGTCGCAGGAGCTTACAGGAGGACCCGGGGGTTCTCGGCATGCACATGCACCACAGCGAGACCACCCGCGTCAATGTGGCCGTCCTGCGGCAGGAAGTCGAGGAATCGTTCGCAGTCATTGAGGCCGAAAGCCCCGTGCCTTCGTCGTCAATGTCCACGGCAAACCTCAGTGTGTCCGGTAAGCACACCACGGGCCACACCACGGACTACGACTTTCAGGTGGTCGATCAATCGGCCAGTCGTCGAGTGTTTGCGACCGAGAGAAATATGAGTGTTATCTGGTAAACATTCACTTAATGAAACGATCTGATGAGATCTAATGAGCTGCTGATGAGCGATCTGATGAGATCTAATGAGCTGCTGATGAGAGAAGTCAGCCTATATATGGGTGAAGGACGAGCAGCTGTCTCCAAAAACCACTTGGCACCACTTGCTGCAGTCCAGAAGAGAGAGCTTAAGTTTCAATTCCCAGTCGCACGCTCAGAATGCATACCTCGAAATTCTGGACAAGCTCATTTTTCGAAGGGAAAAATTTTGTGAACGCGATTTTTCTCATGTGCTTGGCGCATGATGGCCTTAGCTGCCTATTTGCCATAAAACACAACACAACGCAACGCAACACAACACAATACAACTCAACTCGGCACAACACAACACAACGCAACACAATACAACACAAACTCCTATATCGTAAGATTTTACTGTAGCCATTAATGTATCCGTAGATCTCCCCTCGACAGGCTTCTGTTTCTTTATTAACGTTTTTTTTATCAAAAACGTTCCCTTTTGGTTTTCTATGACAGTCTTAACTACTCGATGCGAGTGATGGACCAACATTAAGAGAAAGATTTTTGTACACATCGGAAGGATGTGCCATTACCTTCGATATTGCACAACAGATGTGACACAGTTGCCTCACAATTACAATGGATGTCCAAGAATCCTGGACTTGAACTGTTTTACTTATCAGCATCTAGCAGAATTTTTCAGAAACTAACGCTAAATCTTGCAGTTACCTGCATTATGCACTATTTAAAAAAGTCTCCGACGGATTCTTCGGAGCGTTATCAATGCAGGCTTCTGCGCACTAAGTTTCGGCTAGCCAGAAATTAGCAATCCCCAAACTATGGTGTTAAATCATTGATGTCATCTCCACTCTCGCACCAGTGAAGGAGACCCTATGGCAGGGGGTTGCCCGTGCTCTCGCGTTGTTGTTAAAGACGCCATTGCCAGTTAGGCAGACATAGTTAAAGCCCCATTTCTATCTGCCGTTCTTGTGGTAGGCATTGACCGCTGACTCGTGGAACATCGTAAACACTATATAAAGGCCGCCCATTACATAACACATTTACGGAGCATGGCATCAACCGACAATGCCAGCAACACCATAGGCTTCTGTGACCGATTAACAGAGGCGTTCGTATATGATCTTCCTAGTGAAACCCAGCCGCATTCTTGCGCGTAAGCACACATAATCGCTGCGTGCTTGACAACTCTTGCATCTATTTCCCCTCGCTCTCAACGATGTGATTGGTGGCAAGGTCGTCATGTTTCTCGCTCAGAGTGTCTGAAGCGAGCCTCAGTGTAATTTTTGGGACAAAAGCCCGTCTTGGGAAAAAACCTATTCTAAAAAGAATTCCGACAAACCGCGCATCTTATAGAGCCCGAATCACAAAACTAACCTTTACAGTAATTCAGGAGCAAATTTCCTGAAGCACAATTTCAATAAAGCAAGCTCAGCCGCTGGCAATCGCGACACACTTACAGGGTTGCACCCATTTTTTTTTTAAATTCTGCCCACGATGCCATCGAGCAGAAGACGTGACTTCGCTGAACGCTCAGCAGCAGCCACCGGTGCAAGCACAGCAACAACCGCAGCAACAGCAGCAGCAGCAGCCGACTGGCTCCGCCGTCCTGGAGTGCAGCCAGATGCAGGAGATCAAGCTGCACAAGTCGGCGGCCGGGGACGATTGCAGTCAGCAGCGATCAGTCAGCAAAAACACCACGTTGTCAGACCTCAGGTATTGTTCTGGACTTGCAGTTATCCACGCACGCCGCAGGTTCTAACGTAATCGCATTTGTTGAGCACGCAACTGGCACGTAATCCAGTCAGTGCTAACGCCATCGCTACCAAGATGACTTTACCATGACGAGTAAGCATCTTGGTGAGATTGTCAATGTTTTCTATCTATTATCACGGTGCAGGATAGAGGAACCGAGCAGCTAGCTGAGCTCAAGAATTCCGATCATGCTTCTTGGAAAGAGCTGCTTTAAAGCAATGTAATCCGACTAGGCTAAGACTCAAGTGATACGATGGTAAAGGCAACGGCTCTTACCCCAGCGAAAGTCGCCTTGCGATGGATGAGCGGATGGATGGAAGACAGGAGCGTCCCCTTTGAAATGGGAACGGGGGCAGTTGTCACCATTCTCTGCTTTTTCCCCCTTATATTTCTTGAGGCAATCCTTCAAACTTAGCGGTATTATCTATAAATGCGTCATTTTAGTTTCAATACAGTTTTGTAGCGATAGCTATACTACGGTAGCATTTCAAGCCTTCAGCGTGGCGGCGCCGCCACCCTGTGGCTGCGCCGCCACGCTGTCACGTGGTTGGTCACGTGGTGCGGAGCAGCTGCCGGCGGCGCGGCGCCATGGCTGATCATGTGGTTCGTCACGTGGTTGGTCACGTGACCAAGTTCCACTCAGCCAGCTGTATCTATCGCGTCACTCCAGGTTTAACCAGAGCTAAACCACCGCCAATTTTTTTAATCTCCACGTCACCGCCCTGCTTTTGAGTCAAAAGTCTTACAACCGCTTTTCGCTAACTTCTACCGCAGATTCGTTTGCATGACCATGGTTATCTCTGAATCCTAAGGCCTCGGAGACAGTGACTGAGCCTGCATCGACACCCGGATGTATCATAACCCGACAATTATGGAGAAAAGCTTTTTTCAACGAGAAAGAGTTTATGAGCGCAATTTTTTCATATTGTGTAAGATTTCACTATAACAATCCATATATCCATAGATCTCTCCGTGATAAGACTTGCATTTTTTGGCTATTAACATTTTTTCTATCGTCGAGAAGATTCCCCATTGGCACTCTTAACTGCTCGATGTGAGCGATGGAAAAATTTAAAAGATTTTGCTACGCATCGGAAGAATGGACCACTACCTTCAATATTTCTATAACAGCATCTTAAAATATTTCAATATTAAAAATTTGTCCAAGAATGCTGGACATGACTGTCACATTCCAGTACACGGTGTTCAATTGTTTCTACAGATGTGCCACACAATGCATATATGTGATTTTTTGGTTAAATTTCTTTTTGTAGCTTCGCATTCTAAGACACCCTGATCTAGCTTCAAAGCGTAGGGCGCTTCCTCGAGTTATCATAGGGCGATTTTATGTAGCTCTACATTCTGCTTCTTTTCCATGCAATTAATCGAGTTTTACCTTGTGTGTTTTTTACCTATCGTTTAAAGCTCTTTATTTCTCCTTCCTTGTCCCTGCATACTTACTGGTTTGTTTCCTAGTCTTTTTCCGCCACTGTGACTCAATGCTGTTTCTGTATCAATATTTAAATGCTTCGCTCCCTACCTATTTTCTTACCTATACGACGCCACGCCCCGTGTTGTCGAGAAACCCGTTGTTCGCGCGCCCTGGCGCCCTGGCGCACTCCTTCCTGTTCTAGTGGCAAGTTAATTATATCCTAGCTGAAATCAAGAAGAAATAGACACGGGCAGGGGAGATAACCGATGGCCGCGGAGGGTAACGGATTGGATCCTAAGAGAACTAAAGCTCATGAAGGGCGGCCGACAATCAGGTGGGCAGATGAGATTCGGAAGCTCACAGGGGTAAGCCCTTACAAAAATGGTTGTTAGACAGTCCATAGACTTATTAATAGACTCTACCGCCTTCCTATAGATAATTATTTTTGTCCATTCATAGTCTATAGACTGTCTATAGACAAGAGAGAGAGAGAGAAAGACGGAAAGGCAGAGAGTTACTAAAAATGTATGGCCATAAATCTATTGTCTACAGACTGTCTATAGGATTTGTATTGCCTATAGACTGTTCTCTAGGGTTTGTCTATAGATAGTCTCAGACATTATAGACAGAAGTGTATGAGCAGTCTATAGACTATCCAAAGAAATTTTTTGCAAGGGAGTGGCCGCAGCAGGCGCAGGACAGGTTTGTATGGAGGTCGATGGGAGAGGCTTCTGTCCCGCAGTGGACGTAGTTTGGATGATGATGGTACATCCCTGTCGGCAGGGCTGCCAGCGTGGCGGCCGCTGCCAGTGCCGAGTACATCGCCCAGGTGGCCCGGCAGTTGAAGGACGTCTCGGTGCAGACCGAAGTCTCGATGGCGCCCGACACGCCACCCGAGCAGAAGAACTCGCGCCTCTGGGAGGCGCTGCGGCACTTCTTCACCGCACTCCGAGACTTCTTCCTATGCGCCGCACTAGCCCACAAGGAAGCCGCCGCCGCTGAATGACTCCGCCTGCCGCCGCGAGGCGTTGTGTGCTGACTTGCGCGCATTGAAAGGCGCCCTGCTCTGTTGTGTCCCAGTGTACCCTGCGATCGCGAGTTTCTCTGTGGACTTGCTGGCTGATAGTCTCTGAACACGGCCAGTCGCTGCCCTCTGTTGAAAGCTGCCACCAACAAGAAAGTGCCGACGCAGGGGGAAGTCAAAGTTCGGGAAAAAAACTGTTGAAAGTGTGAAATGATTTTGAAGGTCTGCTGCCTGCCCCCTCTGCTTCCAGCAACCTCCCTCTCCCTTCCGCCCACGCCTCTCGTCGTATGCGGTCTGTTGTAGTTCGTGTACGTGTCAAATAAACTCGAGAGTGTTAGTGACAAGGGTGTTCGTTTGGGCCTATCTTGGTACGTTGTCACGAAGCGGGAAAACAGCACTAAAAAACTGGATACAGTGTGACTACAGACAGAGCTCTGACTGTGGCGTTGCTGCTACTCCGCACTCTGGCTACTTGTGTGCCGTGTCCGTATGTCGTCTGGATCTGTCCCGCTTTGCCGCGCTTGTCCTCCTTCCTTGTGTAATACCCGACCCAGCCTGAAAACTTTTTAACAAAAGGTAACAGACACCCAGGCAAGATTTTAGTGCGAAAGTACACCAAAGTCTTGTCAACCGTCCGATCTTAACTGTGCCGTTGCCTAGGAACAGACTCCGCTTACCCCAGATTATCAGAGTTATTCGGGTAAGCTCGGGTAGGAACGTGGGAACTCTGGAAAGCTCGGGTAAGTCCGGAGGAGCGTCGCGCAAGCTGCAGCCAATGGGAAGAAGCTCGGGTAAGTTCGGAGGAACATCGCGCCATCTGCAGCCAATGGAAGGAAGCTCGGGTAAGTTCGGAGGAACGTCGCGCCATCTGCGCGAGAAGTTGCTCGGGAAAAGCAGCATGGGTCTCACAGTTCCAACCGGTAGCTGCGACAGGAACAGCCATCTGCCAGTGCAGTGGCGCATCGCTTAACCGCTGCACTATGGCGCTGGTAGTGATATTGGGCTCGCCGCCATCTATGAATGTTAAGTAGAGAATCTTGAATTCTCTATATATGGTCATTAACGAACTAGAGATATCGCATCACACCCTTAAGGCAGAGCTCAAGTGTCTCCTTCAATTGAACACCTGTCTTCGTACGTCTACTCTGTTTAACTGGTTTATGTGGTGTTAATTCCGCATGATTTAACGGTACAGCCCGCTATATTGAGGTGTAGCCTCTCAGCTTGTCTCAGATTTGCCAACTGTGATTTCAACTCTGAAGAACCAAATAGTGCAACCTAACCAGAAGCAGCATAGGAAGATAGTAAATCATTCGCGTGCTACCAATTCTCGGCATAAAAGAAAGTATTCAAACATTTCCCCAAGTAATCAAACATTTCTCAAAGGAAGCTGTTACAAAGGGATTGTCCGCTAAATCATCAACAACTGTTGGGCTTTACCATTGTGGGAAAATAATCGTACCCTAGCCTTCATGATTAAGAGCGTCTGCTGATTTTTATTGTAATGCCAATACAGGTGCGCAAGCAGGACAAATGGTACGCCCGTTAATTTACAAAGGGGTGGGGAGACACTGCCGCAAATTATGTAATTTTCAACGGCACCGACAACAATGAAAGCACATGATATAAGACATTGAAGTTCTTATAGTTTAAATTGGTAGGTTGCTTGGAAGGCTTTGCCTGTTGCTGTTGAACGTGCACTGCAGTATGTGATGTTTATTCCTACGATGACGACCACCCCTGTTATTCCTATTACCTTACCACTACCCCATTATCCCTGTTATTCATAGCTATGGTTGCCCAGTGATATTAAGTAAATAATACTGGTGTAAAAAAATATGTCTTGCCAATTGCATTAGTGGCTACCAATCGAACTTGGGGAATTCAAAAATGTGCACCGAACCACATGCGCTTACCTCCCCCAGTGGTCTTTCAAGCTGCGTGGTCGCTGTACCTCCTTGAAACTCGGTTAAGTTCTCTGTGCTGTTCTGTCCTACTTTATTCCTGGTGTTATAAAACATTCTGTGTACCTACCATTTGCTACAAATTTCTTCATTTTGTCAGCCCTGGATCGAAACGCCACTCGTGATTTTGCCGCCCACATTGGCTCGACTCATTGACGACCGGCATCTCGCCCTCGACCAGCCACTCCTAATCTAGCAGAGCAATAAAATGCTGAGAAGGAAGTGGCGAATGCAATTTCAGACCACCGAAGAATGGCCGTCCAGAAAAAAAATTAACAAACTCATCGTAAGGCATCATGTAACTCTAGTGAAGTTTTTTTTTTAGTTCTAATTACGCAGGCCGGGCAGCTTGCAGGTTTTAAGTAACAAGGCAATCCATAAATAAACATACAAAATTTTTATTTATAAATTAAGTGCCTAGTCAGGACTTTCTTCTTCTTTGAGCTTCAGTATTTCCTGCTTGTATATGAAGAAGTAGCTGGGCGTCCGCATCTTCTGCAAAAGAAGGGATACCAATAATTTGACTACTGAAATGACAACCTTAATTTCCAGAATACAGAACCTTAGCGCTCCGATAAATATGGGACAGAGTTCAAGACCCTATCGACAGCCAAGAAAGAAACTGGTCCGCTCAGGCTAAATCAGTTAGGCACCCTGCTTACCCTGCATAAGGGAGCAAAGTGAAAAAGAGCTGCTGGCACAATCGATGTTTTTGCAAACTCCACTGTAGCGCCTACGCCATTTAGCCGCTACCTTCGCCTTGTACATTACGTATGTCTTTTAATTATTGCGAGCATTTTCAGGCATTCACCCTTCTTCTTTCAAGATCGCTGTCTTGAATTATGAGCACTCATGCGGACTGTGTGAGTAATTCTCTATTTTACGAAATAACTATTGCTTACAAAGATTTAAGATATCTGAGATCACAGCCACCCCATATTTAAAATGCAGTGATTATTGCATTCGTAGAATTTTCTCTTTTGCAGGGAATCTGAGGGTTAGAGTTTGGCAAAAAAAAGAAAAACCATTTTAACGGAGCTGCAGAAAATTTTAAGCACCGAAATTTTCTCGCTATTTTTATATTGACGGATTGTTCTAGGTGCTGCAGGAATAGAAAATTCTGGGTCTAACTGAGACAATTTTCATTCACGGCATGAAACATAGCCGGTGGTGCGTGCGTGCGTGCGTGCGTGTGTGTGTGAGTGTGTGTGTGTGTGTGTGTGCGTGTGTATGTGCGTGTGCGTGTGTGCGTGCGTGTGTGTGTGTGTGTGTGTGTGTGTGTGTGTGTGTGTGTGTGCGTGTGTGTGTGCGTGTGCGTGTGCGTGTGTGTGTGTGTGTGCGTGCGTGTGTGTGTGCGCGTGCGTGCGTGCGTGCGCGTGTGTGTGTGTGTGTGTGTGTGTGTGTGTGTGTGTGTGTGTGTGTGTGTGTGTGTGTGTGTGCGCCCGCGCCCGCCCGCCCGTACCAATTTTCTCTACTATATCTACTGCGGGCATATTTTAGGAAAGCTGCTTGTTTTTGCCTTTTGGCATCACATGTATACGACGTATTGTGTAAAGACATTACCTGTCAAAGTAATCAAGCCATACAAGAGCACCCTATCAGCGTGCCTAGATAGCCACGGACCAGAAGGAGAGTTTTGTTTTGCACAATAAAACTTTTGCGTGCCGTCTGTTTTCACGTCAGCGCCTTTACAATCTATGCCTGCACGCTGTCTACTATTAATGGACGGCTGACTGTGTGGGCGTTACGTCAGTGTCTGAAACACTCACGACGTCTCTGGCAGTGCGCGAAGCACCTCCCTGGACCAGTATCTGGCCGAGGGTGGTCACGTGGGGCATCGCCATGGCGTAGTGAAGGGGCGTCCTCCCCATCTGCAAAAAAAAAATGTAGCTTCATTTGAGTCTAGTTTTATCGTGCAGGTGAAGTGGCTCTTGGTCTTCATCTTACCGAGTAGGAATAGGGCTTGCAAAGAAATAAATTACTGTTCTTTCAGCTGCCATGGGAAACACTACTGTGCACAAATTAAACACTAAGCACAAAAGGAGCATTGCGAATAAGTAACGAAAAAAAGAAAAATGGCTCATTCCGGTTGACGGATGATAGAAGATGGCATGGTTATTCCTACCGTACGTGAAATATGTTATGTCGTATACTGTTTCTTTCTCGTTAGATGGCAGCAGGATATCGGCAGCAGCCTTGTCATCGTATTTTATTTTGACTTGCTACCAATGCTTTATATTAATCAATAGATAAAGTCTTAAAAGATAACTGTCAACTCAAGTCACGAGGGCAGACCAACTGTCGAACTGTTTATTCACTGTCAACAAAAACTTTTCAAAGAAACTTATAATTTGTATTGCCATGCTCGTGTTACGCTTGTACGCAATAGCAGATACGAGTGGGTACTGAAAAAAAACGAGAGAAATAAAGGAAAGGCAGAAAAGTGGGTATTGGAAGGGGCTTGTCTACTTACAAGAAAAATCGTAGCTTAATTTTTCAAGTACACGAACAGAAACCTTAGTTTTCGGACTGTTTTTGTGTTTCGTGTCTCCCCCCGTAGATAATTCTGTGCATGTACAATTTTGTTCTCACTCAGGGGTTGCGCGAGGATGCTCATTCTCTTCCCTAAGAAAAAAGATCGTTATTTTCCATAAAATGTCTTGTTCAGGTGCCTGATCTTTTTTACAAGTCTTTTCGTAACCTCCTGGAGTTCGGGTAACTGCATCTAGTTTTATCCCAGCCAATGAAGTCTCGGACTTTGCCCTCGCCCTCAAGACACTTTACCCATGACCAGAGTGTGTTCAAAGTGCAAAATATTTTTGGCAAAAGGACTCAAGTTTGCAGAATTGAACCTCGCCCCAACGGTCCACTTGTTAAAACAAGAAGACAACTGCAGAAACACGTGAAGACCCACGTTGTCGGAGACGTGGAGGGCGTCTGGGCAGGCTGTCACGAGGTGTCGCACCACGTCTGGGTTCTCCACAAGCACAGCCACGTGCAGTGCGCAGCGTCCTCTCGTGCCCTTGGCCGTCACCAGGCTGACATCTCGCCGCACCAGCTGCTGTACGCCCTCCATGTAGCCGTTGCGCACGAAAGCGTGCAGCTCCTCGCGGGCTTTCTGCGAGAGTGCACAACCCAATCATTTGCGCCACCCGCTAAGTATCAGTTACTTTTTTTTATTTGGGTGTTCTTCACTCCGTAACCCTTCATTTATACATATGCACTTATAAACAAAGACATCTGAGAACTTCGCATGCGAGTGGGAACACCCCTTTCTTTCTCAAGAAGTGATAGAAAGGCGGCGGCAGCAGTGTTCCGTCTAACTTGAGAGAAGTGGTCTCCTCTTGAGAGAATGTGGTCTCCTCTTCGATCATTTCTCTAGTAAAAGCGAGAAGCTGCGCCTCGATATGAATAAATTTGACTTTTACCCGAAAATTCGCTTGAAGAGTGCTCACTCGTGAAGCATGAAAGTGAAGTTGACAGCAAAAGTTGACGGAATGCCGGCGTGCAGAAAAAAAAATGTTTTGGCAAAGTCACGCAAGCCAATCGTCTGAAATTCCTGCAGATATGAATGTAAGGGCAAGCTGCATTCACTGGTGTCAATAGCAGGCGAGTAGCGAGGTATAGCTGCATTAAATTGCTCCCCAAGCAGACGCGTACCGTAAACTTTTGCTGCTCACTGTAGATTGTCCCCCATTATTTTTGAATAAACAAGCTATCATGTTTGATCTGTGCATAATAATCTGAAATTTTTCTTTCGCCGAGTGGAAAAGTAGAAGAGTTAGGTAATACAGAAAGATAACCTCTCATCAATGAAAAGCGAAATCATTAACAACAAGCTACACTTCAACACCCCTGCTTTACGCTGCAAACTCATGTCTTTTAGCTTTTGCGGTAGAAACACATTGCTAAGTACTTCAAACGGTGCCTGACAGACAAGCCACGAAAAGGAAAAAAATATGTATTTACGGGCCGCTCTGCGGTTTCAATACGCACGTGTTTCACCTGAGCATTGTAATTTCTAGTCTATTTAAGGCACTACGCTAGCGACGCGCAGTCTTCCAGAAGCAACTCCTCTTTATCTTATTTTTTCCTCTACGTCGCCAAAGCTGTTCAAGCTAATTTTCAAGTTGGAAGGATGTGCCCTGCCAGTGACATTCTGTCAAGGGAAGTCGTGGCCATTCACGACGTTTCATGTTGTAAGCACAGCAAGCTAGTTTTGCCGCAGCCTTGGTCTTTTTGCTGTGATGCACGCTTTACAGGGCGATTATGACAAGTGTTCCTTCTCTGCCATCTGTCGCTGTCAGGCAAATGGACGTTCTCCGAATTCGTAGAGAATAATTATTGGCTTTTCAGTTCGTAGTGAATAAAATTTCGCCGAAAATTTTCGTAAAAAAATATGAACGCAAGGCGCATTACTACAAGACATTCCGTTTCTATTTCTTGGCAGTATACTACAGGTTATTAGTGGGTGAGAACGGCACTTTTGCAAGGGTGTTAGATGACTATGATTACAATAATAATAGCTTGCATGCCAATTATGATCTAGTATGCTACCTAGAATTAGTAAATTAAGCCACAGAGAGTGTACCGAAAAATAGTAGTGAATGTAAAGAAGCTATGCTCTGTGCTTTACTGTATTTATAATTGAGCAAAAAATAGAAAGAAAGAAAGAAAGATAGAAAGTAAGAAAGAAATAAAGAAAGAAAGAAAGAAAGAAAGAAAGAAAGAAAGAAAGAAAGAAAGAAAGAAAGAAAGAAAGAAAGAAAGAAAGAAAGAACGTGGACCCTTCAGACCAGGATGTAGAGCTGAAGTGGTAAGAGCACTGCGTAACAAATTTTCATAATGGCAGCTGTCGCTAACACGCTAGTACAAGCATGACGCTTCCTTTTTAATGCTTTTAAGAGCAACACGAACCTACACAGAAGGTATAAATTTTACGAAAGTGTGGTCTCACTGAGAAAGCTGGTTTTAAAACTGTCCGCTCCGTCCTCCATTGTTTTTATAACTCACCAATCTCCAAAACTATTTAATTTGTCTCGAAACGCTGTTGCACAACGTAGCGCGGTTTGTTCACTTGCTATTTTAGATTTTATTTGTGTGCCTTTGTGGCACAACCTAACAAAGATAAATATTTTACACGGCGAATTTTTTGGGTAACGAACGTGATTTCAGTGCTGTTTAGCTTATATATTTGCCTTCTAGATATAAAAAAAAACGTTTACAATTTTGATAGAAAGTATTAGCAGGTTTATATATATAAAAAAAAGTTTAAACATAGACAGTGCTCCCTATACTCGTATCTTGTTGCGTGCTGCCAAAACAACACGTCTTCCGCGGCAGGAATCGGACGACCGATAACTGTGACGATCACAAAGTAGCCTCGGGACTTTTTAAAAGGGCGTTACGTTGGTCAATCACTGACTGGTCGGAACTCGACAGTAATGACGTTTTGTGCAGGGGCTGCACTAAGAATATAGATGCTCCGCTTGTGACGTCACTGGCACCATGATGATAGTCCGCTCATAGCTTCCACAGTGCACGTTAGAGGTGGTTGAGATAAGCAGGTCAGATAAACGCGTGGTTTTCCGTAGTGCTGCTGGTCTCCAACACGAAGGCCACTACGGTGTCAGTGCAACTGATACATAGCTTTTTCCTGCTCGATAAGTACTTTCTCTAAACAAGTCCGTTTAACGGCCATGCGATGGGGAATGCTTTTCCGGATGCTCACGAAGAATGCGTCCATGTCGTGCACGAGCCCCTGCATGTCCGTCAGCTGACACTGGGCGAGCACCGCGGTCAGGTGCCGGCCGTGGCGGTCGGTGGCGTGCAGCAGCGGCTCGTACCCGCGGTGCGCGAGCGCACGCAGCAGGCCCGCGCGGCGCTCCAGGAAGGCGTCGAGCACGAACGCGTCGAGCGCGAGCACGTTGTCCCTCTGCTGGGCCTCGCGCGCCACGTCTCGCGCCGTGCGGTAGCGGGCGTCCCTCTCGGCCAGCAGCGCCTGCCCCTGGCGCACCAGCGCGTAGAAGCAGCCGTCGCTGTGCGCGTGCGACGCGGCGAAGTGCAGCACCGTCTGGCCTTCTTCGTCCTGCGCGCATGAAGCAGGGAGAGCGGAGATTGGGGGAGATTCATATCTTCCACGCTCAGCTGGGCACGTCCACTTTTGCTGATTAACACTCACTGTGTCATGGGTCACCGGTAGGTCACGTCACTTATTTCACACTGTGTGGCACGGAACACTGGGTCACATGATGAAGCAATGCGTCAGATTTTATTCTGAGGTCTAAGAAGGAGGCGGCCACAATAATGTATTCGTGGCCACCCAGCATGAATAAATGCCATGACCACCGGTGATCCACGACGCAGTGAACGTGTTAAGGCTTGACTGACGGATAGTTAATCGCACATCCAGTGCGTACGTTTAATTTTTGTTCCTGCTGTTTAATCCTGATTGACAACTCATGGAAAACAGCAACATAGTGTGGTTTAACCAGTGTGGTGGAAGGCAGAGTACAGAACTGAATAGTAGTGCATAAGGGCGGGTAATATGACTCAGTCTCGATTTTACAAATAAATAGCGGAGAGGAGAGCGGCTGTAATCTTTGGCAAGGACGGTCTCTTGCGTTACGCCATCGTGTATTGTTTAGACCTTGTTTCTCAGTATCTCCGCGAATAGTAACAGAGCATTACAGGGAGCGCATGTCCAGGTACGGTTGGTGAAAAAAAAAGGCAATTATCTGTGGCTAGAACGTTCGCTGGCGTCGCATTTTCTGTGCGGCGTAGCCTGAATGAACTCTGGGTTTCAGCCGATCTCCGGGGTCTACAATAGGTACTTAAAAGATCACAAAGACTGGAAGAAGTGGTGAGTCTCGCTAATATAGCGGTTTCATGGAATGCTTTGAGTAGTAGTTTTTCATTCAGGCTACGCCGCCGGCCTCGAGACTACATTACATCTGCTGCCTGATGCAAATGTCTAGTTGACGCCATCCAGATTTATTAAATTCAGAGCTACTTTCGTCATGCTATGCCCACCTACAGCGTTTTCTTTGCCGTCACTCCAGAACAAGGCTCCCTACTCGCCAAGCCTAAATTTACCTTCAAGGTAACTGAATTTGTTTCACTTCCTTTAACTGCCTGCAGAAAAAGAAAAAACACATCCAGGGTTTTATTAGTCAAATTTATATTAGCGCAGTATTCATGTGCCCCCTTTACAACTGTGAGTGCTTCAGAAATAATTTTTATAGGGTATGGTAGTGGTAGTGAAACGTTTCCTTGACAGTTTGGGAAAGAGATTGATGTGGGTGGAGTCCTTAGTCCAGAACTCCATTGGCTGTCGCTGCTGTCCATGCTCTCTCTAGGAGTTGCTTCAGGCAACGTTTTTTTTTTGTAAACCAAATCAAATGTTCTATCACCACTGAGGACATTTCCTCTTTTCGTTATTGAAAAGCAGAATAACGCAGGCTTTGCCAAATAATATGCACTTAACTTAACTTACCTCCTCTAATCTCTCAGCAAAATTCAAAAGGTATGCATGAACATGTTATTATTTACAGTGCACACGCTAAGCGGTTAGTACATATTTATCGCTTTGCTTGCTCGACGACTGGCTTAAAGCGACCGAAAGACGCACTGCACCGTCTTGGTAAACGCTATCCCTCTCCCCCTCAAAATACAAATATGTAATGAGCACTGAGGCCGCGGTGCAAACTGAGATGAATTTTTTGAGCGTTATCTCGGGGCTAGGGAGCCAGCGGAAGTGGGACAGGACCAACAAAAGAAAAGATTTAATAGATATGACATTCTTTTTTTCTCTCTCATCATGAAATAAATTTCCTCATGCTAGGAAACTAAAAAACGTCCGGTAATAGAGGCTCACGTAACCCCGCCTCATTTCAGTCTGCGACTTCCGGACCTCTTACTGTTTAAGATCATCCCGTGTTAGTAAAACAGACTCTGGTTATGATTCTGACCTCTCAAAGTGGTTCTCGACGCTGGAGTAAACAAGTCGCCGCTATAGTAAACTAGTTAAGCGCACCGAGGTGCGATGAACTAGTTTACTATAGCGGCGACTTGTTCGCCGGGGCCCCGAATTGCGTTCGGTATACCGGTTTCCTATCAGGGTCTCCTTTGGTGGATGAGCGTTGGCATTGTGCTCATGTACTTCTTCATTCTTTTGCGCCTGCTCCCTTAGGTTGCGCCTTCTCCCTTAGTTATTTTTTTTCTTGTTCATGGTAGCTCGGCACAAACGAGTAGCGTGTTCGACATATAAGCATGTGATGATCTCCTTTCGCGTATATTTTGAATAACAGAAAAGGCGTGTTTGGCGGCATTTGAAACTGTTTGATGGGCGGCGTCGCATAAGATGAATGTAATGGAACATATGCCAGTAGATCTCTACTGATAGGCCGAGCTAGCTTCCCCACATGACGTGGCTACTTCAAGTGTGATAGCAGCTCGTGACGTTTTTTTGACCCTACGAGCCTTCTCACTGTACCAGGAGCGTCAGAAAACTCTCGGGCTGAATCCACAAATATTTCAATTCGCGAGACAGGTTAGTGACTCTCTTATGCTTCGGCGAATTCCTCATAGTCTGTCATAATAAGCTAGTGTAGGGGCTCATTTTAGTCAGGAATCAAACGTTATATAACCTCCGCGATTTCAGCCTTTCTTATTTCCTCTGTCGTCGGAACTTCTTGGAAAAGCATGAGGGCAAAGAGACATTTGTGCTGCTGCAGCAGTGAAATAATTTTGCACAGATCGGTGCTCCCTGGAGCGGCCTAACCGCCAGCCGAGAACGCCATTTTCAGATGCCCTCTTGAGCTGCATACCTCCAGACTTGGGGACTCGTGTGAGCCCAGGCTAACGAAGCATGCATTGGGCATGCCCGCAATATAAGGAAAATAGTCAAATAATTTTGCCACCTGATCGTTGGTAGCAGCGTATGCTGATGCTCTCATCATAGATACGGCTGAATTCAGACATTATGAAGCTACAATGCACTTTCATTCACTTTTTTTTTTCGCCAAGTACTAAGCTGCAGACACCGTTCCTTACCTTGAGCCTGGTGTAATCGTCCATGTAGTGCTCAGTCTCCTCGATGGCAGCTTCCTCAGAGAAAGGATTCGTGAACCCCGCTCTCCTCAGACTGTCGTCACTAGAAACCAGAAATTGTTGCGCCGGGGTGGGTGACCGGCTGGCGGGACTGAAACGAATCTGTGGCGCTCTAAATTTACATCACGTACCTACATGCGCTTTATGTTTCGGCCAGAAAGACGTCGATGTTTTTTTTTTTACGGCTTGTTCAGTGTCACGGTGTGACAAGCGAGCCGTCAGTTATACTTCAATGGCAAGCCTCCTTTCTGCACAGTGAACACAAGATGTGCGGATCCTTGAAATAAATTCGATTTTAACGCTAATGTGATTACTCGTCACATCAGGAGAGATGACAAAATCGCCCGCTAAAATTCAGCTGGGTGTGGGCGGCAACCCCTATGCAACTGCACGCCCCCCCCCCCCCCCCCCCATTACCTCTTCTTTTGCTTTGACGCTCTTTGAGTTATCAACGCTATTATTCATACACTTATCTAAAAGGTTTGCTCCAACTCGTTAAGTATAATATTTTTGCCACACTTTGAATTTCGTTATATCTCAGAAACAATCCACGAGAAGCAGCCCATGAACTCGCTTGTTTTACAATCGTCATCGCTCGCATTTCTCAAAAGCGTCTGTGATAGGGTGGTCACGGACATTTGCCGTTTACGCTAATTTCGCTCTGAACAGTAAGGAGATGTTTTCAGTTGAATTTGCACATTTTACAAGTTGAATGGAAGTTCATTGGTGTAGACTGATTTCATTGGTGACAGTCCATTTAATGGGTGTATTCCCCGCTTTAGAAAGTTTATGCGCGCGATGTTTGCATTATTATTATATAGCCGCGCAGTGGGAACTTGTGAATTTACTTGTGAATATACATTATTTCCGTCACCTTTATTTTTTGCCAGCGCCGAAATCAGCTTGTAGGTGACCTGACGGAAGCCTTTTTTTAATAAAATAAAGAAAAAAGGCGGTATGTGCGTGAGCCGGCTCTCCGTACCCCTGTCAGAGAACAAGAGGGGTTGTTAGATGAAAAATAATGGTTGCTTTCAGCCTTAGCTTTTAAATGCACAGGATAGCAGTGTTTATTTCTTTTTGTTCTTCCTTTTCTTTTGCATTCGATTCCAAGTTTTTTAGATTTTGTTTTGTTTCCTTTGTTCGTAATTATTTCGCACTCGGTTACCAATTTATGCATGTGGCGGATATTTTGTAGTGGAATAGAAAATTATCTTATAAGCAAATATTATTCTGTGGATTGTTAGCACTCCTTCTGGGGGCTTTACAGTATGCTTTAGATTTCATAGTTTTATGAAGAGGTATATTTTAAGTAACACTTCACACGGTTATTGAGAACCATACAACCAGTAGCCGAGAGGTGTCGTGCTGTGCAATGCACGCGCTCTGTTCACACGCTGCAGTGCCGGCGTAGGTTCGTAGTTAAAAAGACGAGAAGATAAATTAAGTCTGTGTTGTTGCATTCCAATGTCAGCGTAGCCAACAGATTCATGAGCTGTTGATATTAAAATGCAAATTGCAGAGGATACATTAATGCGAAAGTCCATAAAACGTCTTGTCCCCCACTTTAAGTGGCTTGTTACGTTAATATTCGACAGAAAGATATGTATAAACCCGCCTTTTATTTTATATGCTTTGAGCGTAGCCAGTAAACTTAACCTGGGCATATATAACCTCTTCGCTTCTTATAACATTGTGGAAATGAGCTTCATGTGCCAGCAAAGAGATGTACTGTGCTAAGATGTGAACATAACCCCATGTCTCAGTATAAAAATTTATGAAGCGAGGATAAGTTTTAGTAAATGATGTAGTGGATTTTTTTTTTGCTCATTACAAAAATAAAAGTTATATAACAAATTGAAACAAGTAAATAAAGGGAACAAAACGGGAATAAAAGAACCGAACATCAGAAATGAGTAAATAGCAATACAGAATATTTCAAACATATAAAAACAAATAAATAACATGTGTTTAAACAGAACATAACATAAATGCACTGTAGCTCTTCGAGACAGCAACACAGAAGAATTAAATGTAGCTGTGGAGTTTCTCTTTTTAGGTGCTACAACAAATGAAAGGTGACATAATTATTGAAATTAAAATGCATTAACTAAATTTCGATAATGGAACATAAAAAAAAGCCTCAAAGTTTCCTGCTCTGAAGCAGTCGCTTAAACCCTTCAAGATATATCAGATGTAAAGAGCTCCTTGGGGCTCTTGAGACAGATGCTGAGATAGAAAGAGTCAACTCCACCAGTCTACAACGATTTCTTTATTGACACAACAGCGCAAGAAAAACGGTCGACGGAACAAGTTGGTTTCATTAATAAGCTAATCTACTCACAACAAAACATACACTGTCAACATGCATGCGTGTCACACAGAATAAAATTACAGACAAATATTAAGAAAAGAACAAAAATGCTACTGAAATTAACAGTAATGATCCAAAAGGAAAGATGATAGAACAGAAAAAGGTCTTTGTTTTGACCGATTTTTTTTTTTGAGAGGCTTGAAAGTGCTTTTTGATACTCCAGAGAAACGTTAGCGCTAGCAATACGTAGTGGTCATATTTTTTTGTTTGCTCCCCCATGTCATTTCTGTCTCCAGTTATTTGCTTACTTTACGCAAGTTGCATCAACGCGTGGCATTGATAACGATCTATACAAACCAGCATGATACACTGCAGCTGCCTTTCTATTTCTTATAAAGTTTCTGTGAATTGCTGAGCTTTGCATCTTGTGTTTTGAAGCGTTTGAGCGTACCTGCTCGACAGAAATGGTGTTGTTCAGTCGAAAAAAAAAAAAACTCCGGCACAGAAGAGTGATGGCCACAGACAAAAGCCAACGCCTACAAAAGTGACAATTTTATGATGGCAAACACTATGTTTCAGCAAGTACGCCAGAGTGTCTCTGAACCCTATGATTAAAAAGTTATTATTGAAACCTTTTTTAACAAAATTTGACACAAAGAGAAATATTTTCATAATCAGGGCAAAATTCTTGCAATACACTGGCTCGGAAAGTACGTGCTCGTGCTGGTTTAATTTCAGCGTGAGACGGTAATTCAGGTGCACCACACTTCCCTTCCTTAAACTTACGGGGTGCTCCGGTTGAAGCTGATTCAATGTGCCTATTTGTTCGAGGCTATGACCTGAGTAATTTTACCAGTCGATTACTCAGAAGTATGAGAATCTACTACATGGTTACGCAGGAAAACTTTTCACACACTCACCCCAAAACATCTACAAAACAAATAATACAAATAATATCTCATGGCAAAGCACTCATATCATTCCATATGTCGATACCTCTCCCTTCAGTAGAAGTTCTTCAAAATGAAACGCTGCACCTGAGTAAAGATTCAATGTGTGGCACCACAATCGCTACACTTTCGTTACAAAACCGATGCGCCCTCTTCACTACAAACTGAAACAAAAATAGGTTTAAAACACCGTGTAAGCTTCGGTTCCTACACATCAACTGTACACCTCAAGTCGTAAAAATGTGCTGCAAAACTTACTATCTACATGTTTTCTTCCTACTTGAATGCCTAAGACATCGAGCTGATAAATGCAGTATTCGCACCAACCACCCTTACTGGCTTTCCACACAACTGCTTCTCTCGCGCGACTCTTTCAGCAGTTTCCGTGTCAGCATGGGGCCATGAATAATGAGGTTTGAATGTCAGCAGCATGCAAAGCGCTCAAACATAGGAGTGCATAACAGCGCTCTATGAAAGGCTCTCACTGTGAATCGCAGAATAATATTTCCAAGTATGCGTGAAGAAAACAAATAGTGAAAATGTAAACACTGAAATTGTTATTGCAGAGGCAGCACTACTACGGCGCGGCGGAAAGAAAGAAAAAAAAGCTATGAGCGCTGCGAACAGTGCAAACAAGTTGAAAGGTTCAAGATTGGCCTGCCGACAGACTGCGGGCCCCGCTGTTGTTTCATTGGCTTGGCGCAATGGCGCGAAGCAGTCAATTGGGGACAATACTAATGTACGCAGATAAAGATTAATTTCTGAAATAGGCCCCAGATGCTCAATGTGGCTCGTATGCTTTCTGCCACAATACTTGAATGGCCCATGCACTCAATAGCCTATAATAAAAAAAAATATAATAGCCAGCCTTAACAGACAGTAAGTGTGGCACAGGCCAATCATGAGTCATCCTTACGTAAGCAAGTGTACAAGTACGAACAACAAAAAAGAGAACGACCAAGCTCACACTCAACAAAAGTTTTGCGAGTGTTCCGCAATGAATTTGAAAGGGCGGTATAAACAACCAAAAGGAGGGATTCTTAATTAAAAACAGAAACATGCATTGCAATCATACTAAGGAAGCAATCACCGACTGCACGATAACAAACTGCACCCTTTTATGTTGCTTGGATCCGCACAAGAACTTTTCGAATTTTTTTCCGGAAATACAACTGGGTGAGGTGCTGCAACACAGAAGTTACTTTGTGTGTCGTTTCGCCGGTACACACAGAGGAGTGTGTGTGTGTGAAGCAAAAAACTTACGGTGCAGAATAACCTTTCGGAAAACAAATAAAACGCAAATAAATGATGAGAATGGAAAAGCGTGTGCGCCCAGCGTCAATTCGGTATCCGAGAACTTGAGTTGGTGATCCCGTTTTCTCCTTCCATTTTACCTTGTGGCTGAAGATGAGATGGTGTTAGCCCTGGATGCGCTGTTGTCGTCTCGGGCCTTCGCGTTTACCCCCTGAGAGAAATGTGGAAGGAAGAATAGAGCAGAGATAAAAGCCATTTTTCAAACGGGCATTTGATTCTATGTAGGCGACGAAAAACAATGGTGTGCACCTTGCCGTAAATTAATGTCAGAAAAGGTGGCACAGCGGCTTTGTTAGCAATAAAGCATTTGAAATTTTAACTGTAATGCACACCGCACAATATCGCTTAGCAAAGTTATGCACCAAGAATGCATTATGTGTTAGTGCGTTGGTAGAAATCAACGCTTTTTAAAAGCCTGCTAAAACTAAAAAGCAACACAAATGTAGTATTCAATGTGTTGCAAAAACACACATCTATGCAAAATCGTGGCACCTAGAGGGAAGTTGAATCTGGGTGCCAATGGACGTGTCTACGAGACGAATAAGTGAAACATGGTACGACTCTGTGCGTGCTTAATATCTATGGCACGAAACAACAAACTTAGAAAGCATAGTGGAAGTAACAGGAAAAGTTTAATTTCACTTCAAATCCGTGTCCAGTGCTAAGCTTCATCAGCTTGGCATTCACAGTGCTTATGCACTACCTACTCTGCTCATCCCCAACACCGACTTCCTTCTATCCACCAAGTCTCTTGACAACAAGCTGTCAGGTTTGAGTTAGGCATTGAGTTGGATCTTGAGTTAGATGCTGTTAGACGGTGAGTAGTTAAGTGATGTCTCATCAACTACTCCAACAATCTATAGACAACTCGATTTCGCTTCTGCTCAATTAGCGCTTCTTCTGTGTGCTCTTCGTCTAAACCATACTGCATTTAATTTTCAGGGAGGACGAAAAGTAAGCGGTCTTTTCTTCTCACTTATCGGTTCTCAAAAACAGCTCATTTACGTGTGCGAGTGGTGCGGAAAACTTCTTTGTTACAATCATCGTTACCAAAGTTTGACCCCTGAATACTCAAATGACATCACGCTGACAATATTCGAGCTATCTTCTAGCACACAGGTTTTCTCGCAGATCGCTTTCAAAATGCAGACAAGGGGACGCGGATGTGGACGACTTCTCTTCAGTCCACGCTTCAACTAACTTCGAACTGCACACTCTAAACACTAATACGCCTAAACGGGAGTAAAAAGGGGAGTAAGCTCTCCTCTAGAGCACTCCCTTATATAAAAGGGATTGTGAAAGAGGACAGCTTATTCCCTTTTTACTCCTTTCTGTTTAGAGTGTAGGAGTACGAGTCCCGTCGCCTACAGAACACCGGAATTCTGTACGAAAGTCGGCAAGCAGTATGAACATAACAATTCGGCCAAGCGGCGGCATCCTTGTATTCTTGAAGGATCCCATTAACCAGTACATGTGAACTGAAGTAAAGAGAAAAGCCGAGCTAGTCGATCATGCATAAGGACGAAAAACTGCTAAAAAAATACGCCTGCCTTAGTCACCGACATCGGCCATGTCATGTGAGATTCCTGTTATCCTTCGCATTTTGAGCGCTGCTTTTTCGTCGCAGTACAGGTAAACTTCGTGAAACTCCTTGTCAGGTGATTTACCCAATACATATGGGGCACGTTGAGCCTCGCATCCCACATTTCCAATAAGTTCCTTCTTATCAACACGCAAAGACGCGAGTGCGTTTTGAAACGGCGTTTAGACTGAGACTCAGTTTCAGACTCAGACTTAGTCCCATACCTTCACTGTCTGAGTGGGGACGGTAAGCAATGCCTGCTCGTGTGGGAAGGAGGGGGGGGGGGGACACCGGAGCTGGAAAGCGGTACTGCTTGCCGGCTGCCGATCCCTTACGTCACACAGACGCGCCGCCAATGGCAGAGGGGCAAAAAAAAGGTGAAATACTGCTCCTCGATACGGTCGCAGACGGCACGTCTAAGACAAACAGAAAGTGCTCGCGACTTCATCCTGAACAAAGTCTATCTGGCCACAGTTATGCAAGGTCCTCACTGGCTGAGCGGTGTTCGGTGCCCTCGCCGACTGGCCTCGGGTCGCTTGCTTTTGGCTGAGCCACGAGGCGACGAAGCCCACGGGGTCGGGCGGCCTCTGCTGAGCGACGGCCGAGAGCGCGCCCACGAGTGCGTCACCGACGCTGGAGCTGAGGTACTGGGCCTCCTCTGGTGTCCTGCCCGTCAGCAGCAGAGACTGCGCCAACTGTGCCATGTCAGCAGCCGCATTCTGGCCGTTCTGTGAAGAAAACGAGAGCACAAACAAACGAAGGGCGAAGATTTCGTCTCTGCGGCTGAATTTGCCTCCTGAATGGCATCGCAGAAACTGAGCGCTGCCTGACAAAAACACCCGTAGCGGACACTACTTCAAACCTCCCCGCCAAATGGTGCACTATTCTCATAGACTGACAAGAGGGCCAAATTCCCTCTTTTGCTGGCGACGGAGGTGCCACACATTTTGACGCGTTCTGTGCGATCAGGTGATTGAAGTAAACTAGTGGTTTGCTATTTAGACAGCGCAACTATATATATGAAGGCTTGGTAGGACGAAAAGACAGACACGTACATAAACTGGAGGGGACACTTAAGCTCAGCCTTAAGGGTCTGACGCGATAGCGGTATTTACATTCTTTACTTTACATTCATAGATCGCTGGGAGTCCTCATACCCCTCCTGGCGCAGTGGTGCAGCAGTTAAGCGATTCGCCACTGCCCCGCGATGGCAGGTGTTGCCACCGATGGGGCTTGTGAGAACCAGGCTGTTCTTCCCGAGTGACCAATCATCAATTTAACTGCCACCTGCGACAGCGGTCTGTTTGCTCACTGTCCGGTTGCGCACGCCACAAGGTCACGTGACCTCGGTGGCCCACCTAGGTTGCCGGAGCGGCCGGTTGCCCTGGCCACTCCGGCTTCGAGGCTTCAAACGGCCGCCGACGCCATCGCCGGACAGTTTTGTCCGACATAGGTGTACTAATGCTCTCGCTTTAAAAAGAACAGGCAGCGAAGAAGGAAGAAAGGAGGACGTTAAGCGTACAAAAGAGCTCAAACAAGGCGGCTTTTGTGGGGAGAAAGAAAGACAAAAGATAACTTTAATAGGCGTACCATGTCTGAGTGCCTGGCTTAAGTAGGTGGGTTGAAGCTGGAGTTTGCCAACACATAGGTGTAGTCACGTTGCCGAGGCAGGCGGCACATCATGCTAAACTCGGAAAAGTACACGTGAGCGCGAAAATGCGAAAATTAAGGCCTCTCATTCAAGATAGTTCTATTGGATCTTTTGGAAGTGTTATGGCAATCATGAGAGGGAAACGGACAGCGTGGAAGCAGAGAAGCTATCTGCTTCCCTTGTCTGATCTGATTGCCTTAACATTTAAAACAGGTCCAAAGGAAATAGTTTGACGAAATGTAACTCAAACAAAGTGAACAAAAGCAAACAATAGGGGCGAGAGCAGGGTCGCTTAAATTGTCTAGCTCACAGAGCAGGTGAATTTCTGTGCATGCTCCAGAGATCTCTGATGCCTAATGCAACAAAAGGCCTCGCTCAAGAAAGCTCATAAAATTCAAGCTTATCTCTGTTCAAAGCGAAAAAAGAAAAAGCAACATTTCTACGCTTATGACAAAAGAAGCGCAGAACGAGCACCTCGATTAATATCAGCGGGCAATACATGCGTGAAAAGTTCACGAACACTGCTCAAGGCTATGCTAGAGGAAACAAGATTTTTTTTTTTTAGAACTGAACAGTGCTGATGCCTAGCAGTTCCTTGATGCAAAGCATTCCACTTGTTTATGCCTCAATTTGCAGCAGTGAGCGAAACCAGCGGTAGCATGAAGAAAGCACAAAGACCGCGAGGGCAATGAGAAGTGCTCCCTTTGTCAAAAGTTTCACTCTCAGGATGTTTTCCTTTTCCGTGTGGCTTGTTATGCCTCCACATCGTTCCAAATCTCTAGAAAATAAGAGGAACTCTGGCCCTTCTCTTTCCCGAAGACTTGGAATTCTATTGATGCTACAAGAGCCACAATGTAAGTCTTTGAACCTAACACCCCTGGGCTCTTAACTTTTGGCAAAGGCTCTACATAGGAGGTGCTTCCTGTAGAGCTCTTCCAGCGTGTAACCTACACCAGCGATTTGGAGTAAAGCGGCTATTTAAGCCAGTTTGTATCGCTACGACAGAGCAACAACAAAACGGGAGCAAGGTTAGCAGAACACGCACAAAAAGAGCGCTGGCTAGACTTGCAAGGCATCGCTGTGTGTGAGTGTTCGTGTTCTTATGTCTTCTCGTTGTTTCTTCCTTGTTGAGCTATTTCCAGCATCAGTTGTTAACATCCTTCACGAGCTTCACATCGTTCTATCCTCAGTATTTGCTTTAGAAGAATTAATGCGGTGATGAGCGATTAGGCACGAACCTTCTTTTCTGGCAGCGTAGATGTCTGGTGACCTGTCGTAGTCGTGGTGCGATCTGGGGCCACGGTGTGTTCTAGCGGTAGCCGGACTGCCGTTTGCAAGGGCTCCTGGACTGGCTGTCGCTCCACTCCTTCAATTGGCATCGGCAGGGTATGACCCGGCTGCGGCGCTGAAGGTGGCACAACCTTCGGCGCGACCTCCGCTGGCGCCGTTGAGGTCGCTGTCTTCGACGCTTCCAACGGTGGCACTTCCTTTGGTGGTCCTTCGGGCTGAGGTTTCCCAGAATCTGGCAGAACCGTCGGCTTTGCGTTCCCGTCAATCGCACTAGGGGCGGTCGCCGCCGGTGCTTCTGGAACAGTATTTGGCGCCTCTGCGAGAACAGTAACGTCGGTATTTAAATAAAATTAAACTACATACTACGTTCATTTCAATGTACCTATGCAGGTTATCGGACATTTCGCTGTGGAGGCAACGCTTTGACTCTAGAAAGATTACTTTGTTCCATACCTACTACAATATGTGCCAAGTACATTGCTAAACTAGCGTACGTAAATAAATACAGAATTATGTTTTAAAAACAGTGCTTTACGAGCTTCTACCTTTAAATGAGCACTTGTACCCTGATCTGTGTGGGCGGGCGTGTGGCTTCCCCATCGTCATGGTGGCCACATTGGGCGTCAACTTGGCGGCCCTCGGCAGCCACAATGCAACCATGTAAGGGCCATCGCAGACGAACACTGGGAGCTTCGTACACAACAGAAAGAGGATCACGCTATCCTGTACCGCGGAAAACGCATATAGCCACTATATTGTGGTCGGTCGGATATATCTGGGGAGTTCGTGATCTTGACAGTACAAAGCACCGAGTTGCAGGAACTTTTATCAATCCGAGAAGTTTCCAGTATAAAATTCGTGTTTTCACGCTGCTAATGCTTGTAGAGATATAAAGGCGAAAAATACACGACGCCGAGAAAAGAAGTGGAACAAGAGCTGCTTATTGAAAGACTGTTAATGAACGCAGGTGCTTCGCATATCGGAAGACTGCATCATAACAATTAATATAACCGCAGATCCCTCCTCAACGCGCCTGCATTTTTGTGCTATTTATTTTCAAAAGCTCACCCCTATGCTTCCCATATAACAGTCTTATCTACTTGGGGCGAATGCAGGACAAACTTCAAAAGCAAGATTTTGCTACGCAGTGAAAAGTTAGACCATTCCCAATGATATGTTCAGAACAGTATCTTACAATATTCTGCAGTTGCCTCACAATTAAAAACAATGTCCAAGAAAGCTGGACTTGCTTTTATTCGAAACCTCAGTGGACAAAACGCGCCATTTATTTTCAATCTCACAATCTGTGCAAAGGCAGGGAGAGATGAGAGGCTCACCGGGTTTTTCCGTGGGCGTGGACGGTCTTTGCCAGACATCCGCCTTGGCCGACTTGTCGTCGGCCGCCGTCTGGTAGTTCGCAAGCAGTTCTCTGATGCTCAGCTCCTTGGGGTTCTTGAGATAGTATTCGGGTGTGTGTCCCATCTGAAAAGGTGGTGCAAAATTGACTGCGCATTTGTAGTATTCTCTGCACTATAAAAGAGAAGCTTTGCCACTAACATAACCAACCGACAGCAATAAAACGCGGGCGGTAAACAAACCTTTTAAGCACACATCTGGTTCTGTTAGGCCAAGTTCGCAAGCATGCAACATAAGAGCACTGTTTCACTATTTTATAGATGGCACAGGCGGTGCCTTTTTACCTTTCTGTCTTGTATGTTACTTCCCAATGCATATATAACTGGCAGATCATGGCACAGGAGGAAATCAGCACGCCCAGTTTTTCAAGTACACGCGTTCAAGTACACGTGTAATGAATATCAAATAATACAAGACAGGTTTTGCAGCGAAAAAATGTTAGGGAAAAACTGTACACATAAAAAAAGCACATTATGGACTACACAAAGTACACACAGTCTTAAAAAAACGCTGGACTGTCACGATATCCAAGTAAATAGAATGACTGCGCCCTTTTATCACATAGTTAAAAATAAAATAAAATAAAAATAAACAAATAAAATAAATAGATAGAGTTGTCGTCAATTTTTGAGCCCTGTTTTCTTAACCTCTTCTTCTAGTTAAAGACATGCAAATAATTAGCGAGAATACCGTAACGTTATCTGCGCTTTCTTTTTATTTTCTAAGCGATAATTTAAAGGTTCCTGGTGAGTGAAAGAGTGAAAGTGAAACTTCTGCCAGTGCAGCTTATTTTGCTGGCACGTTAGCTCATTCAGTCCAACGTATAGAGGACGCTGATATTTAACGTCTATAACAAGACGTCAAGTCATTTTCCTGGATCGGTACAGGCAGCCCACGCTGGAGCTTGGGTTATAATATTGGCTTGCTATTAGACTAATCCAGACAAATTTGTCCTATATGAATTCCATTGAGTGGAAACTTGGAGCGTTTTGGAAGGCCAAAAGAGCAAGAAAGGACAAGAGAGAGCAGGACTTAAACGAACGTTATGCCAACTAGCTTGATTTAGGACCTTAGAGCATTTTACTTGGCATAAATTTTCGTCTTAATCCTGGCCGCGTTCGTCCTTTGAGTAATGCATCGCACATTTTTCCGGTCAACTCACGAGTTCCGCGAAAGTCCCGTACCTTGTCCTTGAGGGTTTCGTCAGCGCCAGCCTTCTTCAAGATGTCGAAGTAATTTTGGGCTTCGAGCACGACGGCTGCGTAATGCAATGGTGTCCGCCCTTCCTGCAAACGCATAGGAGCACAGACTAATCACCGCAGAGCCACACACGGGAAAGTCTGTCGCAGTTTTCGCTGCGAGGCATTTCCAGACTTTTCCAGGTTACCTTCCTCCCGCAAAGCCAGTCTGACTGCCGACACTGAGCACATAGTGCCACGAAAATTATTTCCATGCAGATAATATGCAAATGCAAATAATATGAACAGCAGCTAAACCAACATCATGTACTTTCGGTGGGTAGAGAGCCATTTTTAACAATGTCCCATTTAGTAACAGCAGGTTTTATTTTTATGTATCGAGATACAGCCTTCAGGACAAGCATGAATAATCCTTGAGTAATTAGCGGCGCGTCCTCCGAATCGCGGTGGCTCAGTAGTTATGGTGCTCAGCTGCTGACCCGAAATTATCTGGAGGCCTCAACTATGTCGTTAATAAAATTTTATGCCGCCGCCGCCACCGCCGCCGCCGCCGCCGCCGCCGCACGCGCACGCGCACACGCACACACACACACACGCACGCGCACGCACACACACACACACACACACACACACACACACACACACACACACACACACACACACACACACACACACACACACACACACACACACACACACACACACACACACACACACACACACACACACACACACACACACACACACACGCACACGCACGCGCACGCGCACGCGCACACACACACACACACACACACACACACACACACACACACACACACACACACACACACACACACACACACACACACACACACACACACACACACACACACACACACACACACACACACACACACACACACACACACACACACACACACACACACACACACACACGCGCGCGCGTGCGCGCACGCACGCACGCACACCATCCGTCAAATAGATTGTTTGTTCTAGTCGCTCGATGTTGCTCATCAAAGGCTACTCAGCAAATTTCTTCGACATTCAACTAAGCATGTGCGTTGTGTATAGCTTATTGCCAGCAAACACCTGTCTTTTATTTTGTACAAAATGTCGCCAATGATGTCTCTTTCGGACGAGGAAATACCAGAGAGGCCGGGGTAGCCATCAATTAGAGAGAGGATGTGCAAGTAGCATCGATCCTTGCACATTTTCTTTTATAGCTTTTCTTTCCTTTCATATTTCTTTTATAGTTGGACGCACATGTGAGAATGGTGGCAAGTTCGCGACAGTCGACATACGTCGTTTAGATTCTAAGATAGCGGCACTTTCGACAAAGTTTCAAGTAAAGCAGTCATCTGTACCTCAGCTCGCCCCTAGGTGTCTTTTGCAGGGGCTATTATAGTCCCTGTCAAAGATTCCAGATGCAAAATAGCTTTATAGCGTGACGATAAGAGCCGCTCACAGGGGAGGTGGTAGCCGCGAAAACGAGTGACATTGGATCACATCGGCTAGAGTCCACAAGAACAGGTCGCGATTTGGTCCGTCGAGCTTAAGCACTGGTGGCTGCGGTGTTATGGCATAATTATGCGATGCTTCAGAGAAACATCGACGGATTCTACTTTCTCCTCTGGCTGGAAACAAGTGTGGCGCTGCGGTCTCTTACGTTGTCCGGCCCGTCCAGCGTCTCAGGGAAGCGCTCGACGATGTAGTTGAGCACGTCCGTATGTCCGTGCAGGACGGCCAGGTGAAGGGGGCTGGCGCCGAACCGGTCGCGGCTGAGGGCGAATCGCTTGCGCGTCAGCACCTGACGCACCTGAGCCAGGTTGCCACTCACCACCGACTCGTGGACAGTGCGGATGCGCTCCTGCGACCAGAAAAGGTGGTGCAGTGTTGTTAGGGCCAAAGCTTAGCAGAAATTGAATCGGGGTCATTGACATGTGCGTGCTTTTTATTAAGAGTCTCCTCAAATATTCTAAGCATTCTGTTCGCTCGAACGTTTCGCACGATAGCTCAATATAAACTGCGCATAATACTGTAGTTTTTTTTGGGGGGTAGGCAGGCAGTCGAGGCTGGTAACAGCCGCATCCTGACCACTTTAAAAGCAGCTTGTCTGTTCAGACGATGGTCATTATTTGTTTTAAAAAGGGCAGCAACGGTCTAGCAAACGTCAGCGGAAGGAGCCCAACTCATGCGAGCTCCTGAAAGGTGAGAAGACAAAAAGACGACGGAAGAAACGAAAGCAAGGTAGGAAGAAAGAAGGGACAAGGAGATCAATGTACGCCATTGTTCTCAACAGGCAGGGTGTTGTGCGGAGACATACTCGACCAGAAATTATGAATTTATCAGACTCCAGTTTCTCTGCGAGTGCATGCGAAATGAGTGTGGTGCTCTAACAACATTATCAACGCAGTTTACACTGATCTTCGCATAGCATCCCTTTGATATGTGTAGCGAAATATATGCGGTGGCCGGTTGCGTTTGCGTGAGTGGAAAACACCTTGCATTGGCGCCATATCTTCGCGCTCACCATGTAAGCAGGGACAAGTCCCAGGAACTCCTGGACTTGCTTGTCGTCGGAGGTCTTGTTGAGGAGCCGCTCTCCCTGGCCTGCGATGACCACGTGCTCGAGGCGCAGCAAGTCTCCTTCCTTGATCCAGACGTCGATCAACTCGTTCAAGCGGTCTGAAACAGATCGAAGTGAACTTGACATCTGGAATAGTTTGGAAGAAACATTAATGGCAAACAGCGAGAAACGACGGTAAACAAAGGAAACACAAGGAACTGTACAGAAAGTCAAACGGATAGGATGTAAAAGCTCAGGGAACAGAGGGATATACTAAAAGACTGCTTCAGCGCATGTGATGTGCCCTGTTTCTCCGGTCTGCTATCGTTGTGCGCTGTTTTCCAAAAAAGTCTAAACCTGCATGGCTCGCGCAGGCTGGCATTCGAACCAGAAGGATGGTAACCGTCACTTAAATGAGCTTTCCTGCCGTAGCATATGAAAACCACTGCATTAAACAATGTGCTGGGCAAGAAACCTTTGTCTGCCGACAAGATGGAGACAAACACCTTTCCAATCTTGTAGTTTAAATTGTCATGTTAAAAGCAGAGGGCGGGCATGCGCAAGGTACCCATTATTCTTAGATATACCAACGCTTGACCCCTCCTCAAGATTACCAAAAATTACAATTACCGCACCCTGAAAGTGCATACTGCAACCTTTGCATTGACGACGAAGACGCGATGGCAGTGATTATGAAGTCCTCTTCAGGCATCGCATTTAGGCTCCGACAAATAGGAGACGAAGAATCGCAGATTTTACAGACCATTAGAAATTTAGCCCTTTGTTAGAGAAAAATAAGAATGCAGGTTCCCGTTTCACCATTGAAGGCCCCGATTATAAACTAACAAAAGAATGCTTTGACTTTTCACGTTTATTTAAAGTAGTAAAAAGCAGGTACGAGCTGTTCTTACAAGCACACAGTGTGGTCTTATTTACACCTGCAAAACGAGATTCATGTTGGCTTCCTTGCTCAGTTCATTTCCAACTTGTTCAAATATGCGGCACGATTACGTTAACCCACTGCATTAGAACAGGTCGCCTATTTAGTGAAGTCCTTTTCGTCTGGTTCTATTGAAAGAACGTATCAAGCAAAGATAACTCCTTGTATCAAAGTGCAAAAGACAGCGGAGTCATCCTTCCCCCAGAAGCGAAGTAACAAACGATTAGACTGTCATGATAACGCAAAGCACGCAAAGAGGAAGAACTGAAATGAGTGAGTAAGCGAACTTACACCAGCTTGGTACTCGCATATCAACGGGCACAAGGCTTCGCAGCAGGCTGACGTGCTTTGTGGGATTAATTGTGGGTGGTGAAGCGCGCATGCTCATGTCGCCAGTGAGCGAATTTGTGCGTGGCATCTGGGTTGCAATCACGGGTGATGTGCAACGGGATCCGTTGACGCTGATTCAGCTCTCGCGGTATAGACGCAAGAACGAAGCCACTGCCTTTATGACGTAATCAAAAAGACATGTAGACTCTTTGCATGAATGCTATTTAAGACGAAAGCGCTGGTGTGCTGCAAGTAGGTTTGCGATAACAGGCACTCCCAATGCCTCCCGCAGACCGGAATTCAGCACTAAAACAAGTTTACTGTTTTGAGGACTCAGCGCACGTAAGAAGCATTCCTTGCTAAACGCCAATGCTTGAAAAAAAGCCCCGTGGTCGTGATTCGTAACCACTAAATTCCTTTGCTTCTTCTTATGTGTTTCTCAGTTATTGATTACAGAGATGACAAACTGATCTGAGAGATGTAAATGTTGAATGTCAGAAAGGGCAGCGAAGTCAGCCGAAGGATAGTGATGTGGCATGGTGCTTTACATCAGAATTGATGAGTCAATTATTTAACATTTGAAGCACTCAGTCAACATGAAAAATTTCGATTAGGAAGTTAAAAAGAGACAAAACAAACCGAAAATGGTGCCATTCGTGAGAGATACCTACAATTTTGAATGTCCGGAGGCAGCGCGAGAAATGCCGGAGGAGGCCAAGAGGAGGCCACGCAAATGGGCTTGCCATGCTAGCACTTCCTCAAAATTTTGAATTTGAATTCAATTTCGATTCTTTTTTATTTTCTTTCGAGAGGGAGAGATTGGGCTAAAAGCTGGCTTAACGTCAGTCCAGGCTCTTTATGATGCCGTCAGCCATCTACTCGTGTGCTCACCGCAACATAGTGCCACTTGTGAAGAGGGGTGTCTACGTCAGCGCGAGCCGGTGGCATGGCTGGCGAACGCTTCTCTACTAAGGTATGGCAATAATTGGTCTCGCAGTAATATATCCCACTATCTGGAACAAATTAGAATGGCTGTTGAGCTCGGGTATGCGTTCGAATAAATGGAAGCGTCCCTCTATGGAAGTAGTAGTAGCGGACGACAAGACGAACGATCAGAGCTAACTGCGCATAACTACTGCGAAACTGCAATTTAAGCGGGTGTAACCAATGGCGAGCTTATAAAAATTCATTGACGGAGGCTTTGCCATTTGGTTTTGTCATCAGCTGTCGATGCTGCCCTGCAACTCATCTTCATGCATGATGAGTTCAACCACAAGCAGACTGATTGCACTGCAGTCCGCTGAGTTTTAAATTCTGAACCAATGCTTCTTGTATATTGAAATGCGGGGCCTAAAATCGAGTTTCACCACAAATATGATTAAAGAGCAGAGATCTTCGTTGTAGACTTCTAACCGACTACTCGGCCGTTATTCCGTCGGTGAGGTTGGCTCAATGCATAGTGATTACTGCCGCACGAAAACGTCACTGGGCGAGCGAAGTGTGAAATAGGATAATGAAGGCACTGAAAGCATTCTCAAAACTTGAAGGGGGGGGGGGGGGTAGTTACTTTTTCCAAGATAATACACTGTGTATAGATGCCCAAGAATATTTCTGGGCTATCGATGCAACAGCCGGAGTATACATGCTGGCTACCTTTCAGCAAAAATGGCGGAAATTGCAGGAAAAACAGCAACACTAGATAAACCTCTCATCTTTGTTCAAGACTGAGATGTTGCATGCATAAACTAAGTCTTGCATATAATGTGCACTACAGGTTACGAACTTTGCGAATGAGCCCAATGTTAGCGACTCACGTACACAGTGGTTGCTCACAAGTCCCAGGCCAGAAGAGGAAATGTTCAAAGGGACTTTCGCAGCTGGGATTGGAGAAATGACGTGCGCCGAAGTGAATGGTAATCCATAGTGCAACGTGCTTAGAGTTTCCAAATAACCTTGAAAAGCCTCAAGCTAGCCTTGTTGGTTAATATTCTTTGAAGGGTCTTTCATAGCGGAAACGGGACGACACAGACCACTCCTATTCCCGTATCTGCTCAGTGTTGTCCTGTTTGATCTACGAAATACTTTCCTAACAAGTTACCGCCTTCATTACATGTGAACGCATAGCAGAGGATCGGTGAACTATAGACAGTAAAATAGGTGCCGCAGTTCAAGTGACAGCTGCGGTAACCAGAGCGAAGCGGCGCAAGTGAGTGGTGGGTGACGATGGCATTGCAAAAGCATGGCAGGACAAAGGTGACGTACAAAGAACTATCGTAATGAGTGTATGGCGGCGCATGAGTGAGTGTTGCAACTCCGGACTTGCAGGAACTCTCCATTTCAGTGGGCCAGTGTTGGTGGTAGATGAGATGAGATGTTTATGGTGTCTGAACCGGAAGTGAGACCGATGTAGAGCTCCCGGTGTTGTCTGCGCATGCGCATGGTGTGTCTGCCAACAAGCTGGGTGCGCACGTGTCAGCTCGAACGGGGCAGCGTATGCACATACTTACCCAGTTGCGCCGACGTGCTACTTGACAGCTTACTCCCCTTATTGTTTGGACGCTTCTCCGCACTCCTTTGGCGTGGCTTTGTCGGCTCCGGGTTCTCGTGCGAGTCGGCCGCCATCTCTGCCTGGGACTTTGCCATGTCTTTGACTGCACCTCGACTGCTGTCAGCATTGATCTCAGGTTCTTCCATCGGAGCCACGTTACCCGTATGATTGGCTGAGTCTGCCGAAGTTGAACTAACGACAATGGTCGCTTGCTCTTCAAGATGTCCATCCTGGTTCCCATTCGTACCGTCAGATTGTGATGGTTGTCCACTAGGTTTTTCTTTGTCCTGCTCAGAGAGACTTGACTTCTGATCCAAGCCTTGAATCCTATTCTCACGACGCTTCATTGCTTCCTTTGGCGGAGTGTTGTACGAGTCTTGTGTTGTACCGTGCGAAACCTGGTTATCGCCAGGATCGTCATTAGACATTTCATCCTCTCCAATGCCTTGAGCTCGCAGTACTTGCTCCTTCGTTTCATTGAAAGCAGCCACGGTCGGGCTTCGCAGTGACTGTGAGCTGATGCCCTCAAACTCTGGTTTTACGAAAGCTGTTAGTTTAGTCCCTTGTTTATTGTTTTCGTCGTTTTCGCGTTGTATTTCTTCAGCACCTTGTGGCTGCTGAGCGGCACTGGCAACACCTTTGTTGGTGTCGTCGCTGACATCCTTATTTACATCACTTCTGTCTGAGCTTTTAGCTCCTTCATCTGCTTCTGTTTTTGCGTCTTTAGTGCTCGACTTATCAGCGACATTTGTTGCTGCAGAATCAGGCTTTGGATTTTTGTCAGATATTGAGGCCAGATTACTCTTCTGCTTCTTGAGGCTGTGCCTCGCACCACCATTCACTTTACTTTTCTGTGTCTCCAACACGTTTTCTTCAGTCTCTTTTAGCATTGTCTTTTCATCAATATTCAAGGAATTTCGAGAAAATGTCTTGGTAAATTTGTCTTTCAGTGATAGCATACTGCTGCTCCTTCGAGTGTGTTGCATGCCATTCTTGATTGCTTTTACTGTTCCTGACCTAGCGCTTGGTTTAGGGTCCGGTGCCGGTTTTGTTTTCTTGAGGGTCTGTCTCAATGGGGCCTTACTGCTTGCATCAAGAGCAATCTTATCTTTGGCCTTCGCAGACTCTTGATATTTTTTGTCTTGACTCTCCGCACTTTCACTCGGGGTCTTACCATCAGCGTCATCAGCTTCATAAGCACTGTTCTCAATGATCTTTTCTGTATTGGCTTCGCCAGTTATGGGTGCGTTTGTCCCGTCCTTCTCGTTTTTGACCTCAGAGTTCAAGTTGACAGCCTTTTTGTCATTTTTGAGGGTTCGATCTGATGCGGACACTGCTTCGGAGCCAACTCTTTGATCATCGGGCTGCTCTCTCTTTATATCAGGCAGTGCGTTGGAAAGATGCCCGGCTAGTCCAACAACTTCGTCTTGCTGAAGAGATGTTACTTGCTGAAAGTTGTCAGTTGTGGCGTTTTCGTCCATTTCTAGCCCCGGTGCCAGTGCCTGGCCTTTGGATTGCAAGGTGCTGTCGGTTGTGGGCTTCTCAAAAGAAGGCTGACCGTCTTCGCCGCTTTGTTTGTTGGCACCTTCCTTAAGTGTGGCTTTCTTAATTTGCTCCTTGTCGCTGTTGGATTTCACAGCAGCAGGGTCGGACTGCTCTTGAAAGTTACTTTCAGAGTTATCCGTTTCACCATGGCTCGGATTATTTTCCTCCGCGTGGCTCGACTTCGCTTCAGACCTCTCCGTTACGTTTGTTGCATTAATGTCCCCGCCTAGTCTTGCGGCACCTAGGGATGCTCCTGCTTCGTCACCGTTGTGTGCGGAACTCTTCGAGTCGTTGTTAGCCACCTGCCACACATTTTCATTGTCTTTCGGCGCCACTGTAACGCCTTCGCTCTGTGAATTCTTGCCAGGTCCTCCACGTGCCATAGCGATACGTTTCTCGACTTCTGGCGTTGTTTGAACCTTGGTTTTCTCGTCGAGTGGCTTTATGTCCTCACTGTTTCCTTTTTGTCCAGATTTATTGCCAGCCTCCGCGGATTTAGAAGAGGCTTCATCGCACTTTTTCTTTCCCTCTTCCTGTGGCGCGTTATTTACGTTTTCTCCGCACTTATCGTCCGCGTCTTCTTTCATCCGCTGAAGACGTTCGCTTCCGGGTTCCTTACCTTCCCCCTTTCTCTGCTCTTGCGTGCTGCCAGCTGTCATCACCTGAGAGTCGTTAACGTAATCGCCTGAATTTGGTCCGCTATCAGGTTTCTGCAGAAAAGCGGTGCCACCTTGATCAACGGCGTCAGCATTACGCTCCTCAGCGGGCCCGCGACTCTCAGCAGCATCCGCAATTCTTTTGTCACCTTTCATTTCGTCACTTGCGACAACGTCCAGAACTTCAACTCCTCCTTCTCGAGCATCATCAGCAGCAAGCGGCTTCTCTTTCTTCGTTCCGTTACCTTTAATCGTTTTAATACCACTGCCATCACTAGACTCAGTGGCAGTAGGCTGCAAACTGGAGGAGGGGCTGGCAACGCCCGCCCCCGTAGAGTCTTGCCCATCACCGCCACTGCTAGCTTTATTCTCGTGGGCACCGGCAGCCTCGAGGGGTATCGGCTCTTGGCCATCGGTCACGGCTTCGACTGCTCCCTCGCCCACGTCTTTCCCCGCGGTAACATCGCTCTCCGAAGCCGACGCTGACGCATCGGAGTCCTTACCTCCGCCGTCGCTTGAGCCGCTCTGGCCAGTTTCGCTACCTCCGGCCTCAGTCGCTTCCTCCTCGGCCTGGCCTTGCGCTCCTTTCGCGGCGCCGGAACTCTGGTCGTTCCTCCTGCCGTCAACAGAATCGCCGGCTGCGCCGCCGAGTGCGCCTTTGTCAGCGGGAACCGTAATCGTCTCGAGTTCGGTGGTGCGCGCGGCTGCTTCGACGCTCGCAGGCACTGTGTCCCGTACCGAGGACGAACGCTCGCGCGACGTGTCGTCGTGCGCCGATGTCGTCGATCTTGATCGCCGTTTCCTGCTGCTCTTCAGGTAGTACTCCGCCGTCTTGCCTTTCTGAAAAAGACGGGAAAAATTACAGGTTGGCGTGTGGAAACCACGGACCGGACAGAAAACGCTCGAGCCAGTGGAGGCGTCGACAGGTCAGCGCTTCCAGTCTCCAACATATCACTAAAACACCCTTTTCCCTCTGCCTCTGATTGTACGCGTCAGCTGCTATCAACACGCTAATGATACTAAACATTTGTAGGGGAAAATATTCCGTTACTTGTTTTTACTTGTCTTGTTTACTAACTAGAGCCATTATTAAAAAGCCGCAAGCACAACCTTGTTATCTCCTTTGAAAAATTTAACTATACGATCACAGAAAAATAGGTTAGCACTCACGCATGTACTTTTCGTGCTTGACGTAGACTGCGCGTATCAAGAAAAAAATCTGTGGTGTTGTATAAACGAATTAATTGCTGTTTTATTAACTTATTATTTCTTCGTTGGACTTTCGCCAGTGTATACAATCAGGCCTAAACTGTGCATAATATGACATGGAACCTAGTGATGAACACAAGCAGTGAATGTGCTATATAGCTGTGACGTCGTAGATAAAAGGGGGGGGGGGGCGGTTACGGCAAGTTTCGCTCCTTCAAATATTTTCGTTTTAAATCCCGGCCAGTGCAGTGCCGAAAGGCGGTTTCATGACCACTGCTTCTCACCTGGTCCAGAGCCTTTGGGTCTGCTCCGCTCTCCACAAGGAAGTTGTACATTTCTTGATCCCTTCGAAGTGCTGCTAAATGCAATGGGTTTCGGCCGTGCTGGAAAAAAGTAAACAAGACAGTTAGTCTGAGGAAAGTTACAGGTGGGAAGCCGAGCAGAATCTCAAGAAAAGGTCGGCCTTGCAACAGCTTGACTATATAGTTGCTCACTCTACAAGAAGTCACGACTTGAGAAGTGTGTTTAAAGATAACAGAAAGAGCAAATTAGGATTGTGTGAAGAAAAAAAAAACGGAGAACCTTCCAGTTACAACGCCTCGGATTCCGGTCTTCGGAACGTAAAGCATTTTACGGTAAAGAGAGCATCGTGCCATCGCTCACCGGTGCCTTGAGGTTTATTGCAGCCGGGAAGGCATCCAGTATGAGCTTTGTGGCCTCCAGGTTCCTGGCTTCGATAGCCGCGTGGATCGGGTGAGTTCCCAGGTCGTTGCGAGCCCGCAGCAGTTGCGCATCCGAGGCGGCCAGCTCCTTGAGCCGCCCCTGGTCTCCTCTTGCGATGGCGTCGTGAGTGGCGTTGACATGGTGCTGCGGAAAGAGACGGACCTCAGACCACACTCCACTATTGCACATGAAAACCACTGAACGTGTTTAATGCGGAGAATCATAATTAAATATGGTAGCAAGGCGGCATATCCTTCTAGTAAACCGCCACGGCTTATATCCCGTACGACAGCAGGTTTAAAGCGCAAGTCCCGTTCTCTCTGAGGCATATCTGGACAGGCCATATTCTATAAGGATTAATTATTCATTTTCCACTTCATATCCATATGGTCCTCTGGCATCGGCCATTGTTATTCGGTGACGTAGCTGCAGCTTTCAAGCGTGCGTGGGAAGCGACCGGACCTTTGGCTCAGCGGCAAGACCTCACCATTGGCTGCATATATTAGCCAATGGTTAACCGGTGCGTGCAGCGAGTGGTGAATGCTATCGTCGATGTGTGTGGAAACGCGCTACCTTCTGATTTGATTGGCTGGCCGGTTGCTGCTTTCGTTTGACCCTGACGTCAATCCGAATGAAATAGAAAATGGATTCCCCTTTCAAATTGATTCTTACAGAATACGGACTCTGGGCAGATCGCAGGTACATCTTGCCCACGTGAAGAGCACGTTAACCGCATACTTAAGACATGCCCTAAACATGTGACGGCCACGGGTAAGCGAGTGGACGCGCCCAGCCTGCTTATGGACCCTCGAAATACCGGCGTCATATATAGTGTACTCACCAGGAACTGCGGCAAGCCCTTTAGCAGGTGTCGCACCTCTTCGTTCCAGCTGGTGCGGCCCAACAGGTGTCTGCCGTGCCCTTCCAAGATAAGCTCGCGAATTTCGGCGGGGTCGCCCTTTTGCAACGCCGCCGTGAGCTTCTCGTTCACTGCCGTGGACGCGTACGCTGCAATCCGCGTGGTGAAGAAAGCGTGAGGGACACCGCGGAAAGAATTAACAGAATGGACAGTAACGAACGCTACCTACACAGTGCCAGCGACTGCCAAAGACGATATTTCTCGCTAGGTAATTAGGAAATACCGCCTTCCTTCGTGAGCTATACTGAGTGGGTCATAGAGCCGTCTCGTGGTTGAAGCTATGCACTGTCTTCCTCAAACCACGTATCACTGTCGAAGTACGAAACGCAGTTATCATGAAGTGGCCGTTCGCACCAAATCACGGTTCGTGCCCAGCCAGCCTTTGGTTGTTGTTTTGTTGGTCAGTGCAAACGGGTTAGCGCGCGTTAACCGGCTCGTCCAAGACTGCCGTTAAGAGAAGCTTCGTGCGCTGGACTTTCTCTGGTTATGCAACGCTGCACCTAAACACATCGAAATTCAGGGACACAGAATAAGATGTCATTGATAACAATGAACCTCCTGTCGAGGCTGCCTTAGAATTTTAAGATGGTACTCTCGCTGAGGAGCATATAAACGAGAATTCTTCTGCATCACGGCCTGGACACAAAGCTTCCGCTTATAGAACGTTCGACATAAACGTGTTTTAGCGGGCCAATTTTTCGTTATAGCAGTTCTTTGAACAATGAAATCTATCAATAATCGGATACTTGCGAACTACGCACCCGTTTTGAGTTTAGAAAGCGGCACGGCTTTGCTGTAACTACCAGCGAGAAAAGAACTTGGAGTGAGCTAGGTGTCCGCGCAGTGGCGCATGTGCCGTGCCGAGCCCCATGCCATGACTGGATTCTAGCCTGCTGTATGCTCTTAAGCAGGCATATCTCATTTACGTTCGGGAATACCACGCTACAGCCAGTACGCTATCAAACTTTTATCCTCGAAACGTGCGTTGCTGAGACTACAGTTAAAAAAGTATTCTGTTTATACCGGTATGCCAGAGCCCTGCCGATAGTAAACGCGTTGTTCTCTCTCTCAGTAAAGCAGTATATAATGCCACGACAAAATTAATGCACAGCCCGTTGCCTTTCCCGGACCACAACGTCCGGTGCCCACTCAAAACTTTGAAGACATGCTGATCCTAACGGCGCTGCTATTAGCCTCCAGGGCCTGTCCAGCGTCATCATGTACTAACAGTGGGTGAATCGAGAACTACGCTATATTTACATTTACGTTGGGACAAGAGGTACTAACAGCTTTTCCGCGGCTTCGAGCCCGGCGGTTCCGAGCGGCTCCTGGCTTTCGCCCTGGCGCTGCTGCTCATCTGAGCCACTTCGGGGGCCAGAGGCAGGTGGTGAGTCTTGTAGAACTCGGACGACTTGCCCCGCTGCGTACATTTCATGCAGATAAACAGAATGCTGACTGTGTACGCGGCTAGTGGAAGCACGGTATGAGATTATATACAATGAGCTGAAACAAAGAAAACAGCCACCGTTATTTTACCTTTAGAACAAGTCTGCAGCTGGCCAAAGGCCTTAAATAGAGTTCTATGAACACCAATGACTTTTAAATACAAATATCATGCGCAGTGTGCATCCACAGTGCGCCACTTATTGCACACAAAGTTGGTATCTGAAATTCGAAGCATGCGTTACATGCTTTGGAAGCAGTATACAATGATACACCTGAGATTTTTCACACAGTTTAACTGTCGCTCAACTCCATACGTGAACTACCGTCCTCTAATGAAGAGTTACAGGTTTTTGTACCGATAGCTACATTGCACTAGCATTTCGAGCCTTCAGCGTGGCGGCACCGCCACCCAGGTGGCTGCGCTGCCACCCTGTGGCTGCGTCGCCATGCTGTCACGTGGCTGGTGACGTGGTGCGAGCAGCTGCCGGCGGCGCGGCGCCGTGGCTAATCACGTGGTTCGTCACGTGGTTGGTCACGTGACCAAGTTCCACCCGGCCAGCTGTAGCTATCGCGTCACTCAGGTTTAACCAAAGCTAAACCACCGCCATTTTTTTTTATTCCTTTCTCCTGAGAAAGTTGCAGCACGTAACCTACTTCGGTTATTATTACGCATCTGACATCATCTGCTAATGCATCGTGTAAGCTGTAATTTACATTCGCCAGTTTCACTTCATTATGCATAACAAAGCTCCGTGCAAAGAAAGGAGTTTGATCGTTGTCCGCCCTAAATAGCTTAACTGCGTGCATTGAGTCCCTAAGTTCACAATTCATTACAAACATCGCAATTTTCTTTCGGGAACTATCCCTTGTATTTTAGCATGCAGCTAGTTCAAGAATTTAGCTATTGCGTTGGTTCAGCTGCTCAGCATACTCACGTTGTCCCTGATCCTCGGGTCCGAGCCGTTCTGCAGCAGCAGTCTGTACATGTCCGCGCGACCACTCCTCCGTGAAGCGGCCGCTGCGTAGTGCAGCGCAGTGCGTCCTTCCTGTGGCGATGCAGGGCCGCGGCAAACCATTAAAAAGTTACATGTTTGCTGTCTAATAACTAACTGCTCGACTTGTCTGATGCTGGACCTAGCTGTAGCAAACTACTATACCACACCTAATTATACCTGTTCGTAAGGCATCTTTTACGGCTGTATAAACCACACCTCCTTTGTGGTGTGGTTCCTGGCAATTTGGTCAGAAGTGTCAAGCTTCCTCTTCAAAACGAATGTCCCTATGTATGTATATTTTGACAGCCACAAAATCACGGCAACACATGTTTGCGCCATTAAAGACATCAAGCAGGCTGTGTGGAATTTCGATGCTTGCGGATTATACAAATTATGGTCGGCTCTATTGCCACAGAGTCTTCTCTGACGAATATTGTTTTTTCAAGGACGTATCTTTCGGAATGACGGCATTCTCAACACAGAGTGAATGCAGTGTGTTGTTTCCCTAGCTTCAGTATGCAATACCAGGACAGCGCAATCGCGTTTTACGCAATCCTCTCTCGTGCTCACCCTGTCCCTGGCATTGATGGTCTCGGGGAAGCGGTCGACAAGTAGCCGCACCACATCGTGCCGGCCCAAGACGATAGCACGATGCAGCGGCGTCATTCCCAGGTGGTCACGGGCCAGGGCGTAGTCGCAGCTCTGTAGTTGGCTCTCGAGCGTCCGGACGTCGTCTTCGGACACCGCCCGGTGGATAGCCTGGATGCGCTCCAGCAGGCGCGGAACGTCCCACCTCAGGTACTGCTCGACCTTGCCGCGAGAAAGAGAACGGGTTCAGCTCACGGAAACGTTCACCCTTTTTCAACGCGGTTGCGAGAAAACCTGTACATCTCTAAGACCACATTTCCTGCAATCTTGCGGTGCACCTTTCGGCGCGTGAGCATGCTCTGTGGCCCTGACTGCGAAGGCTGGTACCTGACAGGGACGACGTGTGCTCGGTGGCTCTAATGATGAATTCAGTGAAGCTGTCGTTACTTCAGCATCGATTGATGTCACGTATTCGATTCCGGTCCTCACTGCCTACCGCGTTTTATTATTTTTCATTTCCTATAATCAGTGTGGTGTAGCAGGCGAGAGACACGTGTTACTCCGGCTCGACTGCTCCAAAATTTTTAAATTAAATCTTTCTGTTATCCTGTCACGCTATTCGCACGAACAACTGAACGAATTTTACTTGTTAATGTCGGAACAGTCGCAAGGGGCATTGAAGAGGGGCCTTTAGGAGCCTAGAAAAAACTCAATGGCGCTCGCGTGGACGACACAACGGAATTGCGTGAGCTGTCGCAGTTACGAACTACGCTCATTGACCGTGCACCGATTTCTTTTAATTTCTTTTATTTTTCGTTCTTAGCGCTTTCATTCTTGTCATCTTCTTTTAACGCCGCGACATCGATCATTCTCTACGTTTCATTCATATATCCCTGAGAGTCCACATGCTCATCCTGGCGCAGTGGTGCAGCGGTTAATTAAGCAATGTGCCACTGCCCTACGATGACAGGTGCAGCCATCGGTGGGGGTTGCGCGGCCAAGGTTGCTTTTCCTAGGGAACCTTTTGCGACGAATCATTAATTTAACTGCCATCTGTTATGGTGGGTAGTTTGCTCACAATCCGGTGAGCAGGGCTTAACTTCTAGAACTTCACGTTCTCCGCAAGATGTCCCCGCTACTGCTCACGCATTAAAAGTAATAATGTAAATGCATTCCTACTTGAAACTCCTAAATTTCCTCCATTAGAACGCTGTTCAGCGCAGCCTATAACCAGCCACAGCTCTTGTCGGCACTCTAAAGGAGCTAAAGACGAGTGACGCTCACATGTTGAGGACGTGCTGGACGAGGAGGGTTAGCGACGGGCGCCACAGTCAGTGTCATTAAAATAACGGAATACCCTTTCCCTCACCTGCTCGTGCCGAGCGGAGGGCTCCTGAGCGATCCGCTCGCCGTAGCCTTCGAAGACGGCACCCTCGAGTTTCTGCAGGTCTTGCTCGTCGATCCACTTGCGGATGTTGGCAGAGTTCACCTCCAGCCCTGCGCGGTCGAATACGGTACTTATGGCCGTTTGAAGCGAGATATAAGGGAACTAAGGCTCAGCACAGACAAAACAGCGCACAAAACCGCACTGATGCGCGGCACAGATTGGTCGGTCGAAGTGCGACGCCAACACACATAAGTTGACACCACCGCCGACGTGACAGCTGGTTTTAAAGCAAGAACGGTTTCTTAAGTGGCTTGTAATTTCACATCTTTGTTTTCACATATCGCGCACTTCTATTATGCTGTTGTAATTATCACAATAGGATTTTTTTGCTGGCTACGAATGTGGTGTGAGTAAGGTGGGTGATGACACTATCCTGAAATGGAAAACGGTACATATTCCCGCTATCGGACATCGACCGAGATTCGGGAAGCGGCGTCCTGATGCTGAAAAAAGTTTGCTGTGAATTACTTGAAAACGGGAGACTTGACTTACAGTTAACACATCGTTTTGCTCATTGGGTACGCTTCGGCTATGCAAGTTCCTCCTGTATACTTTAGTTGTTAGTGTTGTTGCCTCAAAAGCGATGGCACGTACCCACGATGGAGGATTGGCCAGTGTTTGGTGCAGATCCAAACAGTGTATATAGGATAGTCACTGGGTAAGCAAACTTCGTTGTCTTTCGAGAAAGGGATGCTGGCTCATAGTCGGTTTCGTAGGCGCCGCCGCCGCACACATAGCGTTATCTACTTAGCTTTTAATGTCGAGCAAGGATAGATTCAGGAAAGAAACATGAGCTAAAAATTACGAACATGGACCTATTGAGGGAACGGGACGTCCATGTCCCTATTTTTTCGCTTCCGCGTCTTTCCTGAATACGCACCAAAACGCCCAGCTACACGCACTTCTCAAGGATAGATTACCATTTTCATTTTTCACAGTGCTTATAAAAAAATGACCAAATGCATTTGCTGCGCATTTATGACATGCTAAAGGTTGTCGCTGGGAGTGAATTGCCTACATTGATACCGGCGAGCCCCTGCGTGCAGTGCAGCGGAACGTGATGGCTGGATATATTTGGTAGCGTGCTCGTCAGGCGGAGAGTTCTTATGCGTTACAGCTTTGCTTTTCGGATTTCTGGGTGACATAACGAACTGCAAGGAATGTAACGGATGGGTAGTACAGGCGTGCCTGCTGCAAATATATTCCACCATCGGTGTTCTGGCTGCAGTTCAGACGAGCTCTTGTTTCGAGAACAAGGCTGTAGGTATGTGGTTCATGCTGGCAAACGCTTATCCTTCCTATCCTGATAATGTGATACGCTACCTCGGCGCACGAGCTAGCATGTAGTTTGCGTAGCGACAAGAAAAAGGAAATCTTTTCTACTGCGATTCTAAAGTGCGTGATAAATAAAAGCACGAAGCGTTTTAAGAACACAACAGCCAATGCAGTAAACATACACGACCAAAAAGGAAACAAAAAATAAATGGTATAAAGCATATTGGCAAAAATATTGGCAATGCACAATGCAAAAAACAGGCGAACCGTAAAAGTGCGGCGCGAGCTTGAACGGCAGCCATTGCGGACGCCTGTAGTACAGAACTGCCTGCTACAAACATAATTCCACCTTCGGTGTTCTGGCTGCAGTTCAGACGAGCTGTTGTGACCATTGGTTGATACCGCAAACACTTCGTCCTCCTTTCTTTTATTGCCAGCATATTTCTAGTTCGAGAGAAAGTCCCCCGTAACCTGACGAGGCGAGACAAGCCGTGGCAGCGCGCATCACCAGAAGGAGCACGACCTGGCGGGGTTCATCCGGGAACCCGACGGGCACCCAAAGGCTTCGGCGAACGGCAAGAACCTCGAGAGCGCCACGTTGACGCGCAGCCTCGCCGGCACGCGGATCTTATGGCGAAGCCTCTTGCGCAACACATCGGCCGCCTGCGGAGGCTCGCACATGGTGGTGGCCCAGTTGATGAAGAAGAGACGCCGAAGCGTCAGCGAGCGCGGCTGGCCCGCGATGGCCGCGCTCTCTTCGCCCTTTTTGACGAGGCGCGAGTATATGCTGTACAGGGGCCGCAGAAGCGCCCCGTCCATCACGTTCTCCTCGAGGAACGCCGACGTGGCCAGACCGTCCTTGATAAAGCGACGGGCCGCTGTTCCGAAGCTGCCCTGCAGTAGGAGCCGCGCATCTTAAATGCTCAGCGTCTACAAACAGACAGAAAAACTTTATTCAGCAAGTGAGTTTTAGACCCAGCTGGGTCCCTGGGCCACTGCGCGGTCCCGCACTGCATCAAGTAGGTCATGCCGGGGCATGACGCCGGCAGCCCGAGTCATCGCAGCTAGACCAAAGCCTAGAACATTCGAGTTAGATGCCTGGTATACGACAGATATGGCCGCTGTAGTCACGGGACAGCCGCGGCTTTCTTGTGCTCTCCGCCTGTTTTAAATGTGCAGTTCACAGCGACTGTGTTTTCTAATGCCTTCATAAAAAGCACATGCCGCTGCGTCTGCAGCACATGTAGCAAGTAATATTTTATGATATGCTGCAAGACCGACTCAATAATTTGCGCCTCCAAGTAAGCGATGAACACGCTCTGCGAGCTTGGAGTTTGGAAATGCAGAACAGGTGCAAATTACTTCTCCTTAACACCCGTACTTAATAATAATAATTGGTTCTGGGGGAAAGCAAATGCCGCAATATCTGTCTCATATATCGTTGGACACCTGAACCGCGCCGTCAAGGAAGGGATAAAGAAGGGAGTGAAAGAAGAAAGGAAGAAGAGGTGCCGTAGTGGAGGGCTCCGGAATAATTTCGACCTCCTGGGGATCTTTAATGTGCACTGACATCGCACAGCACACAGGCGCCTTAGCGTTTTTCCTCCATAAAAACGCAGCCGCCGCGGTTGGGTTCGAACCCGGGAACTCCGGATCACGTTCCGTTAAATGTGCAACCTCCTGGGGTTCCCTAAAACCGAGATCAGACCGATTCCAGATCACCAGCGAGACAGCCAGTTTAAACGCTATAAGCTATCATTGCAGGCAGATCACTTGTCCTTGGTGTTTAAGCAACTCCATTTGGAATTTCGTCATGGCGGCAATGAAAGCTTTTCTTGCAACTGGCAGCGGTTGTACACGAACGATAATTGCCGAGCGTACAGTGGATCGGACGGTGGAAGAATAATTTAGATAAGGATACGAAGTATTGGTTTGTTTCTTCCGGCGGGCATTTGTGAACGGCATGTAGAGCGCTTCGTAAAATTGACTTCTTTTGGAGGTAGCTACTACAGTTTCAGCGAAGCCGTGGGTGTTGATACTCTGTGTACATATCATTGCAAAGTTATTAGTGTTAGTAGTTGTAAAGTTGATCTAGCTACACATCTCAATGACTTGTACTTTATCGAAACCGCAGCAGCGTCGCTTAGCTAAAAATCATCATCAGCGTGACTACGCTTACTGCAGGATAAAGGCCTCTCCCATATCTGTGCAATTAACCCGGTCCTGTGCCAGCTGCTGCCACCCTATCCCCGCAAACTTCTTAATCTCATCCACCCACCTAACTTTCTGCCGCCCTCTGCTACGCTTTCCTTCCCTTTGAATCCAGTATGTTACCCTTAATGCCCATCGGTTATCTTGCCTTCGCATTACATGCCCTGCCCAAGCCCATTTGTTCCTCTTGATTTCGACTAGCATGTCATTAATTTGCATTTGTTCTCTCACCCATTCTGTCCTCTTCCTGCCTCTTAACGTTGCACCTAGCTATAATTTTTGTTTCCATAGCTCGCTGCGCTGTCCTTAACTCAAGTTGAACGCTATTCGTTAGCCTCCACGTTTCTTCCCGATAAGTGACTACCGGCAAGACACAGCTACAAGTAACAATTCATAATGTGCGGTCTTGCCTGCAAACATTTCGCTCTGCCCAGGAAGCGGTCTTCGGACGTCGAGGACCACCAGGTGCGAAACTCTCTGTCCGCGTCGACGGTGCTGCCTCGCACGTCCATGACCGAGAACATGCCTCGGAGCAGCTGGCCCAGGAAGAAAGGCACCGCGGTGTGGTCGAGACGGCGCGAGATACCAACCACGAAGGCGACAGTGGCGGGCGACACGGACACCAGGTTGAGAGACGGGTCGTAAGAAAAGCCAACCTGGAAAGCGCTTTCCGATGGCAGGAGTGGTTGGCGGAACCAGGTCAGGTTCGTTGTCGACCAATATTGGGCTCGCAGAGTACGCATGAGGTTGTAAAATGTTTCGAGTGCTGCCGTTTTTCCGGCGGACGACGGTATAACGGACGGCTGCTCGATGAGCGGATAGTGAAGCTCTAAGTCGTGGTGCCCTGGCACCAGAACAGCATGCAGGCGTTCCATCTTCAGCACGGCCACATCCGCTTCATCCTGTGACAACCAGGGGGCTGTGGCAGCGCTTTGCCTCATTTCAAAACGCGCGAGCTCTTCTAAATGACTCAGGTCCTGAATGACGATTCCAGAAAGCAGGCCAGGGAGCTTGTGGAAGACTGTGGACCAGACTAGCACCCTCGTTCCATAAGGGTACAGTCGTTCTAAAAGGTGCATACATGCCTCTATGCGCGGAGGAACGCCGCCTGCCGAGTGGTACTGATGGCTCAAAGGGATCATGAATTCGGCAGCCTTCGAAGGTAACAGCGGTGACAGATGGACGAGAAGCTTGTATCCGATGTAGTTTGCTAGAATTCTAGAACTGGCCTGCGACAAGATGGTTGGAAGCCGGTCGAAATAAGTCGCGTCTAGCAAGACAAGCTTGGAGTTGGAGTGACGACCCTCGTTGCCTCGGAGAAAGTACGCAAAGTACAGATTCCAGTTCCAGTGAGGGTACGACCTGACCTGCATCAGCGGGCGCACAACATGAAGCACGGGCACGCTGCGCATGGAGTGGGCAGCCGCGTCGCTCAGCCTTTGTTCCAGGCGCACGATTTCCAGGACCAGGTTTCGAGTAGACGAGCCTGCCGGTTTAAACAGCGACAGAACCCTGGCGACAAAGGCCTCGTACGCCTTGAGGTCTTCGCCTTGGAAAATGTCTTCGTGCCGCCGGAGCAGTATGGGTGGCGAGTCAAGGTGTAACACGATTTCGCGGTCCACCGGTCGCTCCCTCACGGACATGGTGACGAAGGTCGACAAGCCAAGCATCTTGTCGGCTACTTTTGCGATGTCATGGATTTCTGCAGTCGGGAGTGCGTCGACGTACGGCCACTCGGCAATGTTGAGGTCAGCGAGAATCTTGAGCAGGATGGTCCAGTCTGGCGCCTCTCTGCCCGGGCCAGGGACGCAGCGGCGCAGGATTAGCGCAGCGTGGCTTGCAAATGTGCTATCGTTGATGGATTGCCTCTGCAGCAGCTTCCATAAATCAGACATTATAGCGGAGGAAGCCCTGTACGCGAAAGGGTGAGAGTTGAAGTTCCTGTTGTCTTTGAACCAGTTGTCCGAGCACACGTGCGCGTAGAAATCCTGGCAGGGCGACACCTTGTAGTTTATCTTCCCCAAAAGGTACTGGCCTTCCCATAGGCACGAGTCTGTGGCGCAGTCACCGCGCAGTTCGGCAGCGCCCGGTAGGGAAGTCGGGGACGCTCCCAATCCCCGAGGCAGCCCTATCGCGTGCGGCACGGAACCGCTGGATCCTTCGCCGGCTATCTGACGATGCGGAGCTGCTCCAGCGAAAGGAAACTCGTTGGAGACCATCTGCAGCAGGCGGTTGGCAGTGCCCAGCAGTATCAGTAGCACACAGGCCACGATTAGGGCGACAGGAACGCACGCGTTCAGCGCGCACACGTCCCAACCGCCGTTTTCGTATGCATCTGCCGGCGGCCGTCGACCTCGGGGCCTGCGAAAGAAGCTTCTTCTAGACAGGCTGCCTATACTCCTAGGAGGTAGCAGGAGCGCCCGGGGCCTGACGCTGCGCGGTAACGGCGGTTCCATGACGGAATTGGCGCTCGTCATTTTATCCAGGACTGCGAGCTCGGCCATCAGCTTGCCGATGGACGTCGACGAAGGCGTCTCTGAATCTCGGCGCTGTCTTCTTAATGGTACGCGTGGAGTGAAGGGCTTCGTCGTCGCCACGGGAGATTTCCGGCGGCGCTTCTTGGCGCCCTTGCGGTTGTCGTCGCTCCGTCGTCGTGGCCCCCGTTGAGTCTTCCTTTCGGAGACGTCATGCCTGGGAGGCAACGGTGGTACAATGGGGCACGGGACGGCGTCGGCGAACGGGAAAGGTGCAGCCACAGGCATGCAGTACTGCGGCGAAGGCGTCATCATAGGATACGGGCTGGTCGGATAAGGGAACGGCTCTGTAGGGTTTGGGCTTGGGGTCAGACTCGGGCTGAAGGTGGGGCACGGAGGACTCGGAGAAGAGAACGTCGGGTACAGCGGCGACACAGACGGGGCCATCATGGAGGAAGGCATTGAAGGCGAAAGCATCGACGGTGATGCCTCGGGGAAGACCCCACCTGAGAACCATGGAGGCTGGACGGGGTCAGGAGGAGGAGGAGGCGCAGGACAGTTATGGTAAAATTCGGTCGAAGGTCCAGGGTACATGATCTGTAGGGGCTGGAAGCTTCGAGGCTTAAGGTCTAAGGTGCGCAATGTTCGTCGTCCAAGACAGAATGAAATGGCGGATGTGCTGATTGCACCGCGTGCATTGGTGGAAACATCGTCTTTCTCGGAGCGGTTGCATAATTCAAAAGAAAAAGAAAAAAAGGGACGAACTTGCTGCATGTACGTGCGGATCTCAGAATGAAAATATATTACGACTGATTTATTGTTCTCTGCTGGACTTAATGCATTTCACAAACTTGCTCCTGTCCTTTTCTCCTATGATTTAAGTCTGTATTCGACGGACGAAAATTATACCATGCATGCGATGAAACATGATATGGGCTAAATAAACAAAGGTAAATAAAAGTCGGCTTCAAGAGCGCTTTTCGATTATCGTCTTGGGCGAACCTGACGACATGAGCGAATTGTTCGGTGCGGGCCTATTTCTTGTGCTCATAAACGGCAGACGAAGAAGATAGTTCAGACTTTAGGCGGTTTGTGGACGACGTAGTGGAGGGCTTTGGAAAATTTCGACTACCTGGGTTTCTTTAACATGCACTGATTTCGTACAGCACATGGGCCTTTAACATTTCACCTCCATCGAAATGCGACCGCCGCGGCCGGGAATATTTCAACCTCTGATAAACTGTTTATTGAAAGCAAGGTGACTCACGCGGCAAGATGACCGGAGGCAGCATGGGCTTCGTCCGCATCATCACTTTCTTCAATGACTCTGCTTGGCTGGCCTGCTTGGCAGACCTCTCCTCTACAGTTTCTTGGGAGCCCTCCGACTGGTTCTGGTAGATGCAGAAAGAAGATTGAGAATTCATGAAGCACATGAAACTTTCTGATCTTCGGTATGTCGTAGTTTCTACGCAACTCTCCAGAAGGAAATCATATATATAACATAGGAGATTAATGGAAGCCAGCGCTTACAATACTACAATTCGCAATGTTGTACGTCCTACCACTGAACCTACTCGCTCACAAAAGAGTGTTCCGTATAGTTTAAATCGCTCGACATTGATTTTTGTAACAGATCACTAAAGACAAAACGTTCTTAGGGGAATCTCTGCAAGAACTGGTAGTAAATTAACTCTTAAACCTGGCGAGAAAGATCTTTGCTTAGCGATCGGATTTTTTATTAATCATTACTAGCATTTAATGGCCACATAACGATGTTGCAATACGAAAATAGTTCTGACCACAGTATCAATCTCCTAATGTCCACACTTTTTTACGCTAAATTTGTCTGTACGATTCACAGATAGCCCCATCCGCAGTTCGCTCACCAAGCGCAAGACTGCGAAAGACGTCGGTGAAAATCTGTCACCACTACATACTTGAAAGACATTCACGTTTAGCGCACTCGCATTACAAGATCGCGCGCTGTTTGGAGGGCAGTCCTAACTGTCGATCTCTTGCCAGCTTTTGCTAATATGGTTCGTTCAAATGCGTCGTTGTTGTTTTTCGCCTTATTACACCTATATGGCCTGAAAAAAACCCAAACTGCGTTCCCACGGTGGGCATCGCAAGAGTTCCGAGCATGACAAAATGCAGGAATTGATCTTTGCACAGGTTAGAATGTTTGCCTTCGAAACAGTTCACAAAACGCGTCATGACTTGAAATAAGTGCTGTTTATGCAGCTAGATAAATTAATTAAGGTACTTTTAGTTCTTGCACTGCGTTTTAAGCTTAATTTGACTTTTTGAACATAGGCTGTGGGTAGAAATATACACGACTTACGCGACTCTGACAGCCAGATAAAGCATGAAATGCTAAGTTGTACACGAAGGATAGCTATGGCAGTTCCCGAGCTTTAAAGGGTAGCGAATATTGGTCTTTAGCAGATAGCATACCTGTGCAAGCCGCACAGCTGCTGCGAAGTACATCTTTGTAAAAGTTTAGGCTTGCGATTGAAAACACTTCTTTTACTGACGGTCAGTCACTAAAATCGGTATGAAGCATTTTTCACAAGAACCATTCAGGTTTTCAGCGTCCTGCTTTTTGATGCTGACTGAGTCTACAGTTTTTTTTCATGCATGAGAATACATTGAAGAAATACATAGTAATTCGTTATAAGTTTCTTATTAGCTTCATCGTTGTCGGCACTGCACCCAGGATACTATTTTAGGAGTGTGAGAGGTCCTTATTTTTGCGTTTCACACTTGAAGCAATCTGCACAGTGAACTGTTCTACGCCCAAATTCTCCGTGCACTTCTGAGAGCCTCACCTCGTCGTCGCCATTCACATGCGACTCGTGGTTGCCATTCAAAGCACCATTGAAATGCTGGTACCTCTCGTGCATGTTCACAATGGTTTCTGAAAAAAAAACAGAGAGGGAAGAGAGGAAATATCGCATAATTTAAAAATGCGTGCACAACGCAGAGGTGGAGATGGGGTTAAACATATAAGGCTACCGCCTTCTAACAGTATTTATGTGTAACCTAACGAAAATTATGAAGTTCGGCATGTGTATTTGGTACTGGTCGTTGCCGCTGTTTCTCATTTGCACACAGTGATTCGTCATTTCTGTTAGAGCAGGCGTAATTGTACTTAAAAAAAATAACGCGCTCAGCTTGCCTATGTCTGGAACTGTACGTACATTTTTCTAGTCTGTTTTCATGCTTGTTACCGCCTGGTACCATGCCTTTTCTTTGTAGTCTATAGCGGACGCTTTGTAAGATAACAAGTATGCGAAATACTCATGCGCAACTCAGCAATGAAATCTCTAGTGTGTGGCTATTGCACGAGGTGCGGGGTTGCATTCTTCTGTGCAACAATTCAGCATTTCAGAAGAGCGTGTTGTCGGGCAAGTTGGCTTTGCATGATATAGAAGAAGTTAGCGCAAAATCCAAATTCAGCATTTTTAGGCATTAACTTTTCAAATTATAATAACGACAATAGAATTAAGAAAAATCATTTAAAGGTGATACACCAAAGCGGCACACTAGGCATTTCTATGGAAGCTTCCTTCGCCACTTTCTATGGAAGCTTCCTTCGCCACCGCGTTTCCATTCGTACATATGTACACTTTTGCTTGATGCGATAAGCCTAAACCGGTACACCGTAAGCTTTTTACGTTCCCTGTCTTTTAGCTAACTTGCCTTCCTTAAAAGAAAATACAAATGGTTTGGTTTATGGGGGTTTAACGTCCCAAAGCGACTCAGGCTATGAGGGACACCGTAATGAAGGGCTCAGGAAATTTCGACCACCTGGGGTTCTTTAACATGCACTGACATCGCACAGTACACGGGCTTCTAGCATTTCGCCTCCATCGAAATGCGACCGCCGCGGCCGGGATCGAATGCGCGTCTTTCGGGTCAGCAGCCGAGCGCCATAACCAATGAGCCACCGCGATGGCAGAAAATACAAATGTTCAAACTGATAATCTTTCAGGCAACTTGAGCACGTATAGTAGACTCAGAGTGTGTCCAGAGGTATAAGGACCTTCGGACAGCCTCCTGCCTCCTCTCTCTATACAGCATGACGTCGAAGAACTCAGGAACAAATACTGCCGGAAGATTATTGACGACCAGAGAAGAATCACAGAATTACTGTCCTGCAGGCAGGATATTCATCATTTCGGCTACTCAGCTAGCCCCATTAGGGAGGCTTGCTTGCTTACAAGATACAAAATAAAACGCTGCGTACTTCAGCTGCCGGCGGCTGGAAGTTTTGGGGCGCCTTACTTTGGAAAGCAGGTGGTGCGAGAGCCTTGAGCCTGCTGACGGTGTTGCCAAGGTGGGTTGCATTCGCCAGCTGGTTGCGCTTGATGATTTGGTCCATCCCGAGCTTCTCCGGATATTGCAGGTAGTAGTCGGCAGTCTTGCCTTTCTGCGCGAAGCAGAAGAGAAATGAGTTCCCGCAGCTGGGACCAGTCGTCATTGCCCCCCCCCCACCCCCCCCCCCCCCACCCCCCAAAGTGCGCAGCGATTGCTACAAACGAGCAGGCTTTCGACGAGGAGTCCCTTACTTTTTTTCAATAGCGTTCATGCTGCCCCATGTTCGTTGCAGAAATCGAGTTTCAGTTGCAGTTTCAGTTTTGCAGTTTCTCTGTCTTGCGACAGGGAAACTGCATTGTGTTACCTGGCATTAAACAAATGCGACGAGAACACTTAGTATTGCGTTTGGTTGCGTCCCTTAGCTCTGTCCCGCTTCTGTTTCTTGCATCGTAATGTGGCCAACTTGTGGTCAGTGAAATTCGGCTACTTGATCAAGTCCGTGTAATGAGTATAAATCCCCCTCCGTCCTAAAATAAAGCAAAAAATAATAATAATAAAAATCAGACGTCACCAGTTTTACCAGAGCTACCGACGACAAATATCGATGCTGTCGGCGTTCCCTGTGGTGCGCTCAAACCAAATCAAACTGTTTTGCCGGTACTCACGCTATCTACGATTGTCGTTGGCGAGCCGGCTGCAATGAGCATGTTGTACATTTTCCGGCCGTCTTTCATGGCGGCCGCGTAGTGGAGAGGCGTCCGTCCATCCTGGCGAAAAAGAAGATAACCAACGTTGTACGCCTACTGTCATCGCAATTCGTCGCCGACAATAAAATTTGGATCTCCTGGTAACGACGATGTTTGAAAAGCGCCCTTTCGCGTCTTGAGGCCGGTGGCTGCGTCGTTCACGAACAACCGTATGCTGCGTGCAACTCACGATGTCCTTGGCGCTGAGCGAGTCCCTGAAGTTCTCTGCAAGGTGCTGGGCGACGTCCATGTGGCCGTGCATCACCGCCTTGTGGATGGGTGTGCAGCCCATGGAGTCCCGCGCTAGCGACAGCGACCGGTGGCTCATCAGCGTCTGCACCTCCCGCAGCCGGCCCCGAACCACGGCACGGTGCACGTCGCTGATTTGCTCCTGCGGTTAATTGGCAAAGCGAGACATGTACGGCAGGCCCGCCTCCACCATCCTTGCACTGCGAAGCACAAAGACTACACGGTGAAGTTAGATATGGCGGACGCTGTACAGAACGTGGGAGCGAATGCACGCACTTCTTTGGACAGTTACTCCGGTGTATGACGAGCTGATGCTGTACCTCCAATTCGCTTCTTAACGAGTGCGATTGGTCTGGCTGCGTCAAATTGACTGGCTACAGTGCACTGTCAAATATTATGAAAACAGAAACAGGCCTTTGTCCTTCTGTGAAATGGACTCGGATGACGACAGAAATCATGAAATGATGAATGTGACGCCAGCATAAGCCTTACGTCATCCGAACACACGCGGTATACAAAGACTTAAGCGATTGAGAGACGCATAATTGAAACTTGAAGTGCCACTAAAAAATTACTGCGTTTTCACTCTCGCCATATGTAGGATCAGTAAGTGATGCTAATTACTTCGGTGTTAACGTGGCCCTTTAGTCGTCGGACACGTTCTTGATATTGGCTTTTTATCGCCCTTTGTAAGAGCGCTGGTGCATGTCACTTGTAGTCAAGGTCGTCTGCAATTATAATGAAGCAGTGGTTGTAGCGGTTAGATTTTAAGGCTCAATTAACTTGATTATTACAAAGTTCAACTTCATCGAGGAGGAGATCAAAACCTAAACAAAATCTGCCATCTGTTTCGATAAATTCCTGTTAGATTCATTCAGTGGAGACGGAAATATTTATAGCATCCTAATAAACAACGATTCCGACTAACGCTCGCAGAGACACGAGCACGTTATCATGCGTCGTTCGGATCCAACAAAAGGCTCTCCTTGCACGCATCATGAGCGACAATCGAGTCGTGTGGACATGAACAAGTTTGTGCTAAACTTTCTTGGTAAAAATCTCCTCCTTTTAGGGCTGTACAACGTCCAAACAAAATCGGCTGCTTAATTTGTTACTTTATGAGGCACAGTATGATCGTGACACTGCTTGAGAAATGGAGGCTAGTGCTGTATGGGAGGCTGTGCAGTGCAAGGCTCTCACTATGTATCCAGGCACGATGTCCAGGAACTCCTGGACGACTGGGTTCGGGCTGGTCTCCCCTAGCAGCCGGTCGCCGTGGCCGTGCAGTACGAGTTCCTCCAGGGCCTCCAGGTTGCCCTGGCCGATCACTTCCCGGATCTGCACCTTCAGGCCTGCCGGCTCTGCGCGATGGCGGCGGTTCAATAGCGCGTCAGCGACGTCGCATACTACTTTCTTGAAAGATAGTTAATGTGTTACAACTTATCCTAACGGCAACCTGTTTGTCATTATCTGCAGCAGACACGTAAGGGACGTTTGCCTGCGCTGTCAACAAGGCGCTCAGAGACGGAAATTAGTTAACGACAGTAACGATGAAATTATCGAATAAAGTAGACGAGCTCAGATTCCTCTTTAGTGCACCTTTAAGTGCCCTACAGAGCGCAGAGACAACCTCATTGTTCTACCACAACATTATCGTCAGATTTCACAAGATAACTCTGGCGATCGATTACTATTTTATGCACTTGTTGCTGCGAATCAGAACTTTTACAAGTAGGAACAATTTACGAAGGTGTCACAACCTGAAGTATGTCTCTGCCTTTTGAAGGGCGTCGTGTGTCAGAATGCTGCAGATTAATTCGTGTGACACTCTTGACTCTTTAACGGGCGACGAAGACCCAACGCAAAGTCTCCAATTACGGTGATTCCACCGGAATCCCTAAGTCTGAATCAGAATCCCTAAGTCTGAAATGCCTTCGCACAACCGTTCACTTCAGAAAAATGCATGCGAAGCCGCCGCGGTGGCTGAGTGGTTATGGCGCTCGGCTGCTGGCCCGAAAGACGCGGGTTCGATCCCGGCCGCAGCGGTCGAATTTCGATGGAGGCGAAATTCTAGAGGCCCGTGTACTGTGCGATGTCAGTGCACGGTAAAGAACCTCAGGTGGTCGAGATTTCCGAAGCCCTTCACTACGGCGTCTCTCATAGCATGAGTCGCTTTATGACGTTAAACCCCCTAAAACAAAACCATCAGAAAAATGCAGGATATATAACACGCCGCGTGCTGGTGTATATAACAGCCGCACAACATACGACTATTTTTTTTCCATCGTCAGACAGCGCACAAAAATACCGGGACACTTGGAAGGAACGACACGGAAAATAGCACACTAGCAACTGAAGTAAACAGAGAGACACTCAATCCTTCGGTGAGAATGCGCGCATCTTTCCGCACGTGTCATAAACATAAAACCAGACAAAACACGATAAACCCGTATCATTGAAACAGCAAGAAAAGAAAAAAAAACAGATATATGACTACTTTCATGCCGCTTCACTCATTCACTCCAACCATTTTCGACTTGCTGCTAGACTTCGTTTGTTTCCAATGCAGTTCTCAATGCAACCAGTTCTCAGTGCAGTACTCACTCGCCGAGTACCCTCGAACGCTGGCAGTGCTGTTCTCTCCGGACTTTCTCCTGCGGTGCTTCGCCTTCTTAGAGCGGCTCGACGCCGTGCCTTCTTTGAGCTGCTCCAGTGTCAGCTCTCCGCGTGCGTCGAGGTAGAAGTCTGGAGTGTGGCCGTACTGGGAAGAAATAGCGGCGCCACTCGTAAGGAAGCAGAACGGTTTCCCAGAGCGAGCACGCGAAGAAACATACCCGCAGTGCGTACATTGTTTTGCGGAATCCGATAGCGTCGAAAACCACGATACTCAATGTTCCTTATCGATTCCCATCTACGCGCACAGCGTATGAAAGGGAATCGTGGGAGGTAACCTCTGGAGGTTGTAGAATAAGTCTCTCAAAGCAAACATCTGACTAGTGCGCTGAGAGAACGCTAATGCGCACCTCAGTTGAACAGTCACAAAGCCACCGTTGAGCAATAAGCCACGGACGTTTATACTGACTGTTTTCACTATTTCTGGTTACTGACACATACCGCGCAGAGGGGCCGCAACGACATAGTTGCAAGACTTTAAGACATTGGAACTTTTTTTTTTGAGGTCCGAGGTGGTAGTACCAGACATTACAGCTTTAAGGTTAGAGGCACAAAAGTATCTTTCAGGCGCCCTAGCCGGAAGCACGCTGAGTCAGCATAGAATTCAGTCTCTGTAGGACATGTGGCGAAGGCACGTCTCCCGATGCGAGTTCTTAGGAATCAGCTATGCTGTATTGCGCATTTAAAGTGAACTGCCTATTTATTATTTAGGTATATTGATATTAAAATACATTTCGCTTCTGCTACGTCAACTTTTTCAGCAATATGCATGCAAAAAAATATAAAGAACCACTTCTCTGACATTTATAGAGATATTTGGGGCATAATGGTCGGCTGCATGCTTTCACATCCATACACTTTAAGCACTAATACACCTAGCAGGCGTAAAAATGGAGTAAGCTGTCTTCTAGCGCACTAAGTTTTATGAAAGTCAGTGCACTACAGGACACCTTACTGCCTTTTTACTCCTTTATGTTTAGAGTGTAGTTGCTTTCATGGCTTCCTTACTGGCAGCATAAAAAATAAGAGTATGATTTCATAATGCAGATTGTTTTTTTTTTTTTTGAGGACCGTCATGGGTTTTGAAAACTATGCGGGGCTGGTATGAACTGACATGTGATTAGTTCATTTCTTCGAAGTTTTCAATTAAGTTAAGTTGACCGAATACTTCTTGGAAATTACACTACTTGCCTCCACACGACCAACGCGCAGTATGTTCAGTTCAGAGTAGTCGTTATAGGTAAATTTGTTCTACTCCTGCTTTTCAAAGTTTGAATTGAAGCCGCTACTGGGTGATCTAGAACAGGACCAGCGTGACCACAGGGATGCAAAATCGTGCCCGGGCACTTACAACATCCGTGGCGTTTTCGTCGGACCCGGCTGCCTTCAACATGCGGTAGATCTCGCCATTGTCCTGCAGCACGGCAGCATAATGCAACGGCGTCCTGCCTTGCTGGAAACGGAGAAGAAAACAAAGGCACCGTATTTTACGGCTGGCACTTTACGCACATCATAGCTGATGTCATACGTGGCATCTCAGAAATAAATATAAAATGCGTGCCCCTAAAAACTTGATTCTCTGCGGGAGATGGTGAGTGCGTAACGCATGGAAAGGTGTCAGATTACAATATGTTGCCTTACGCATCACAACACACCCGTGCATCCAATTCATCTTTGAATTTTTAAGGGGACTCTGAAAGGGTATTTATTAAAGTTGCTGTATGCCTGAGATGTTATAGGACGCCGCTTCACGGCTATCCACCAGGAAGAATTTATTTTTAATGCGCTTTGTAGAAGCTGAGTTATTTGCAGACATTGAAAATTGGTTTTAATAGTAAAGAAAATGGCTCAGTATCTGTCTCACATCTCGGCCGACACCTGAACCGCGCCGTAAGGGAAGGGATAAAGGAGGGACTGAGAGAAGAAAGGAAGAAAGAGGTGCAATAGTGGAGGTCTATGGAATAATTTCGACCACCTGGGGATCTTTAACGAGCACTGACAACGCACAGCACACGGGCGCCTTTTGCGTTTCGCTATCCTTTATCCCGTCCCTTACGGCGCGGTTCAGGTGTCCGCCGAGAGGTGATGCAGATACTGCGCCATTTCCTTTTCCCAAGAAACAATTTTCATTTTCTTCCATCGAAACACGGCCGCCGCGGTCGGGTTTGAACCCGGGTACTCCGGCTCAGTAGCCGAGTACCCTAAACACTGAGCCACTGCGGCCGGTAAGTTATCTGTAGTCACAATTTTAATTTCAGCGTCTTCGCGCTTTCTCTTTCCTATCGTCACTTTTTGCACGCTGAAAGGTCGGGATGAAAGGTGGGTCAGGATGCGGGTGGGTCAGGGTGGCTCAGGGGAGAGTCTTGACCCACCGGAGTGGTGCGGCTTACTGGCGGCGGCCATGGTAGCTGCGTGCCGTCTGAAAGGATCTAACCAACAGCCATCTCTGAACTGGCATACAGAGAATCTTGCAATAGACGAGGGTGCGAGCATGAAAAAGTGTCCAGAAAGGGCTCGGCGACTTACGCGCGCGATTGCGGGTTCTTTGCTGCATGTAGAATGGCATTATTTGGCTTAGGTGTTCATGACAATACAAAGCAGCGATTGATCGATTTGATGTGCTCTCCTCGGAAGGTGTTTCAGAGCCTCTCTAATGCAGTAAATTAGGAGTTCCAGCCTCAACCTGTCATGTATGACAGGTGGGAGACGATGTTTAAGGCGATTCCCCTCTCTCCACCAGCCACCTGCCAATCATCCTCCTCTCCCCTACCTCCCCCTCTCCACATCATTTTTTTCTTTGCGTAAATTCAATTGATCATCCTTAATTTTTTTTCTTATTCAGCTACGGCATTCAGAGACTTTCCGCATACTCTTCGCATACTAAATGTGAGGAGCCCAACAACTATGTCATCCGCCAGCTGTATTTACCGAGCTGCAGTGAAGCGCCGCGTTCAACGCTTCGAAAATGAAGGCCGTGAAAGCCCTGCCATCTACGTTTTTGAGCAGGGCTCGTTGCCTTTAGGGTTAGGCCTACAACTTCACAAGCAGCCGTCCTAAAGAGAAGTGTTGAAAACCCTGCTGCACAATACATTTGGTGGTGCACTCACGTGGTCCCTGGCGTGCATGACGGCGGGGAAGTGCTGCACGAAGAAGGCTACCAGCGGCCGCTGCTGGAACAGCACGGCCTTGTGGAGCGGGCTGGCGCCCTGCTGGTCGCGGCAGAAGGCCAGCTGCCGGCGCTCCTCGGCCAGGCTGCGCACCTCTTGCAGGCGGCCCTGCATGGCACCCTCGTGCATCTCCTCCATCTGCGCCTGCGCACAACGCCGGTTTCAAGAGAAAAGGAACGAGAAGGGCATAGTGTTTGCGGTAAGTGCCTTAGTGATAACACTGTGATGAACTGTCCCGCGATGGCGCAGTGCAGTGCCTTCCCTGAGGCGTAGAGGCCGAAAAACAGCACTAATGTGCATTTTCCGGTCCTTTACGTGCGGCTCATGCGCAGGAGTTAGTGGGGTGCGGGGCAGGCAAATGCGTTCATTCAACGCTCTTGTGAGTCTACACGAACCATTCAGCCCCGGTAGTTCTACTTAACACGCAGGTGATGAATGCACCGGGAAAGACGGCTTTGGCGACTATTTTTTCCCCAACTGCATAACACACAGATCAATGCTTTGCTGAAGCAGGATACTCATTTTGCATACCGAGAATCCGTAATGTCAAAGCTGAAAATCTTAGGCTGACAATTTTTGCACAGTCCAACGCGCGCCTTTTATTGTTCATCTCGTACTCGAGTGTGCTTGAAAACACCGACGCATTGAGCATGAAAAGACACTTGGTTACTCGTGAATTCTCTCTGCATTTGCTTGCAGAGCGGTGGCAGGTAACGGCTTTCGCGGCGTGCAGAACTTCCACCGTCAGTAAGGTAGAAATGGTCACGGACGCAGGTAGTACTTTCACAATTTCCTGTTCTGACGGGGGCTAGGTTAGTTTCAGTTCGCAAGAATTCTTACGTCGGTAAATAGCCAGTCACAAGCTCTCCGAGTATCTGCTGCGTGTGTTAGGAATAATACGACTGTCTTTTCCTTAGAAGTCCAGGCCTGCTCTTAGGCTGTGAATAAGAACTAAATTAAACGCAATCGGAGCGGTGCTAAAAGAAGGATGGAAGCAAACGAAATAAACCGAACAATTTCTAGGGGAGTTTTTTACTCGTGTCCTCAAGCAACGACGAACACCATCTTTGATGCCCGGTTCCCAATCCACTGGCACTAGTAAGGGAAGAGATAGGTGTGGATATACACCAGAAATGTGGATATATTACGAGCAAGAGGAACAAACGGCATGATCCCCGTCATCATCAGGATGCCCACGCGCAGCCACAAGTGGCATGGACGATAGATGAAGCAGGGTGAGAGCAAGGTTTGACAGGTAGAAACAGGAGCTGTGCGCGCGGACTCTGCTGATGTGTGTCTGTCTAATTAAATACAGCACCGAGGTCCTTTGTAAGAGAAGACCCTGATTGAACCGAGGTGGGAGCCTAACTAGGCGCTCTTAACTGACAGCCAGCGCTTTCTCTATTTGCTCGTTTGCTTTGCTCTATATTGTTTCGCACTCGTGTCTGTAGAGACCCGAACACCGTGCCATACCTGCACGGCGGGCACCTGCTTGAGGAAGCGGGCCACCTGTGGGATGCGCGATGAGCGCCCCCGCAGCTGGTCCCCGTAGCCGTCGAGTAGCGCCTGCTCCAGCTTGTCTAGCGCGCCCAGCTTCAGCCAGAACGCGATCGGGTCGTCGCTGGCCGACGCCATGCGCCCAAGGGCATGGTCCCTCTTCAGCCGCCGGGAGGCTCCGGGGCTCGCCTCCCGCTCACTCGCACGCGCTCACACTCTGCCGCCGCATCCGCCGATCACGGCTGCACGGAATGGGAAAAGAAGCACACATGTAGCACAGTGAACCACGACATCCATTCACTCACTCTTTTATGACATTTGTAAAGAAGGAAGGAAACAGAGAAGCAGAAACAGCAGTTCCCCGGAAAGAAGCGCCAAGCTTGGGTAAAGTGCTACAAAGCAGGAACAGACGGCAACAGAAACCTGGGCGCCCTTGGAGACACCCGAACGGCGGCGCCCCGAAGAGAGCGGACAAAAGACCACCAACAGCCCGGAGCCTTTAATTGGCAGCGACATTAGGGAGAGCCGCGCGGTCGGCTACAGACGGCGCTTCAGCTACACGACCGCGAGCGGTCTCCTTCCCGAATGAACGCCAGATGTCAAACACGGCGCAAGTGTGGGGGTGGGGACGCGACCACCAAACCATGTGCACGTGCGGGTGAGAGAGAAAGAGTGCCTCGTGGACATTGAGGGTGAAAAAGCGTGTGGACGGGGCCAGTGCAAAAAGAAGAGTCGTCGGAAGAAGACGTGTGTAATGCCTCTTGAATATAGCCAATGTTTTTGTTATCGTTAAACAGTTTTGTCCCTGTGTGGTTTTTCCGCTGTTATTCGAACCCCAAAAGTTTTAAATTTCAGAGTTGTAGCATTATCGCTAGATTTAAAAGAAGCTACTAGATATACATTACAACATTCACAGAAATCTTCGCTTGTGCAAAAAAGCACAGTTTGATGCACCGTTCTATACTGGGTTGCTTTACATCGCCAAAACGGTGTGTGTTCGACAATGTCTGTGCACGTCAAAGAGTCCCACGTGGCCGAAATCAATCCGGACAGCTTCACCACGCGTCTCTCATAGTCTACGAGCCACTATAGGCCATCAAACCCCAGATAATTACCATACCATACCACACCATGCCTCATCATGCCGTAACATGGGATGCTATTCCTTACAAAAAATAACTTGTGTGCGACAAGTCTAAATGCGCTAGCCCTTGAGGCGACCCAATCCTGTGGCACAGTGAAACATTCTTGCAACTCCATACGCACCACATTATAACGTCATAAAAAATGTATAGAAATAGTAGGCGGGATACCGCAGGAACCACATTTTAATTCCAGTCTGCCCTCTTTTCTTTGCTTGTTTTCTCAGTGGATCAAGCAAAGCCACGCCCCCACCATTGTTGTTATCGAGAAGTCAGCGCAGCGAATGACAAGACTGAATAATGGATTTTTACCTGCCAAAGAGGCACTGTGTGCTGTGCAGCACGCCGCAGTAGAGGTCTCCAGATAAATTTAGACCACCTGGAGTTTTTTAAGCCACGTCAAAATCTCGGTACATGGGCGTTTTAACATTTCGCCCCCATCAAAATTCGGCCTCCGTGGCCGGATCGCACCCTTTAACTCGTGGTCTGCAGGCGAGCGCCGTAATCCCTAAGGAACCTTGGCGGGAAAGAAAGGAATGGAATGGAAATTAAACGAATAATTCTGTTTTATAGCGGACCATGGTATTGCCTTCAGGTTATTATGAAAACAAGACACTGAAATTTTTACGCCTATCTGTCGTGATCTCTTCGCTACCGAAGCGTCGTTCCCTTGAAACGAGTCACTGCTTTGCCGCGTCGTGTGCGCAGTGGCCGCCACACTGTTTCCGAGTCGCCGTTTTATCGCCAGTCCCTGCGGAGGGCTGGCGAGCCACTCGGATACATTGCTGCTGCCCGCCGGCTCCTGTCGGCGGCCACGGCTGAGCGCGCCTCCAGCGGCGCGGAAACAGGCGCGCGAGCGTTTCCGCATTTGTCCGCGCACTGCGTACAGAATGACGCAGGCCGCGCCGCAAAGACCGTTGCACATTTCTTTTTTACTTTCACTGCCGTGTATTTCGTTGCCGCCTCTAATCCAGCTTATGGGCTGCACAGTGGCTAAAAGAGGAGAATTCATCTTTATCTGCACAATGGGAGCTTCGGCTCTAAAACTGGCGCAAGGCGGCGCCACGGTGTCGCACAAAGACTCCATTGCATCTGAGCCGGTGCCTCGACACTGCAGCACACGAGACGTCCGACACAGCTGACACTGTATACTTTTTCGTTCTTCAAAGATTTATCTTTGAGGGAATCTTGCAGTCAGGATGCATTCTTTTTGTTTGTCTTTAGCCTTTATACATCTCTGGGTAAATGATCTCAAGCGCTTTTAGTGTGAGGTAGAGTTCCTGTTCGATTAAAGGGACGCTGAGGACAAGTGGAACTTCGCCTGCACCCATAGGGTACCGCGTTTTAATCATGAGCGAGACCTGTCCCTGAAAACTAAGGTTTCATAAGCTAGAAAAGATCAAGAAACTAACAACAGGTGTGGCCATCATCGGCCGACTTCGCAACTATATTGCGAGCGTTGACAGCGAGTATCTTTCGCGGGACCCAGATGTCACGCCACACCACCATCCACTTAAAAACAATGGATACCCGTCCTTTTAGATAATGACTTCACGAGTTTGAATCGACTGGAGGAAGGTTCTTAAATTGAATTTTCTCGGCGATAAATTGGCCTAAAGCTGCCGGACAGACGTGAGCATAGCCGGAAAGAGCTAAGAAATAAATTTTTACTGAGAACAGTTAGATGAAGTTGATCTCAGTGCTTCTTTAATATGGTGGATTTATTCAATTAAGAAACCAATATTGCCCTACATCTTCATTACTACTAATGTTTTTGCCTTTAGCAAATACACGGCATGTTCTTCTTCAAGCGATGTGAGAAGATGTGGTCAGTAAACGGCGATAGAGCTGTCCTGACTGCAAGAAGTCAAAAGAAAAGACCACGTCGTCAATGAAGAGCTGTCCTACAATGTTTACCACCAAGCTCTTTGCTTTTTCTTCATTTATATCCAATATAACGTATAGTACGCGCTGAGGACGCTGTCACACTTTGAGAAGATTTAAGCAAGCGCATATAATTGAAAGTACGGTGTTGTCGAAGAGAATGTTTCGGTCGAAACTAATTCAAACTCTGTAACTTCCTACGGAGTCGGATGCCTGTCGGCGAGTAGTGCGTGTTTCCGCTTGTACTCGTTCATTTTTTTCGTTTACTGCCTGGGTGCACACACGACATGAGATGTTAAACAAACGGAGCACACTTCAGCCGGCAGCGAATGCCACGTCATCCAACAGACTCGACCGATCGACTCTCCGAGCCCAATCAAAGGCGTGCCCACGGCTGCCAGGTCTGATTGGGACGTGACGCGTCTCGCTCGGACAGCATGCTGCCCGATCTATGTGCACGTCCAGAACAGCTGCGGTTCGCAGTGGACAGCGAACAAGTTTGCAATGAGCAGACCCTAACGCTGCCCTGCGGCACACGGGGGTTCAGTTAATACGTGAGGGTTATTATTTACTTCTCTATTTTTCATTGTCATATCACATACTGTTGCCAATCTTGGTCTTCCACACTTACAACTTATTTGGATCCAATTGTACGACTACAAAAGAGAGCGGTGCGGATAATCACGTTTTCCGGTCCGTTTGAATCCAGCAGTTCTTCATTTTGCAGCTTGAAAATACTTCCTTTCGCGCTGTCATCCGAGATCAAAATTGCCATTTTAGTGATTAACATAATATGTCACAATCACTCATTACCATTTAGTATGTTTGTGATTCCTACATGTAACACTAGAAATGCCACTAACATAAGCTTTAATTTACGTGTTAGGCTACTCAGAACACATACGGTCAACGGCTAATTCAGTATCGGGTACAAAGATATGAAACACTTTATCAATAGAGGTGAAGACTGCCAACAATTTTGTTTGGTTTATGTGGGTTTAACGTCCCAACGCGACTCAGGATATGGGAGATGCCGTAGTGAAGGGCTCCGGAAATTTCCACCACCTGGTGTTCATTAACGTGCACTGACATCGCACAGTACATGGGCCTCTAAAATTTCGCCTCCATCGAAATTCGACCACCATGGCCAGGATCGAACTCGCGTCTTGCGGGCCAGCAGCGGAGCGCCATAACCACTCAGCCAGCGCGGCGGCTCCAACAACTTTGTGTTTTCCATAAAAAATGTATCTTTCATTGATCAGTTAGGTATGTTGCACTGCGTCCATGTTGCTATTGTTTTTATAGTCATATTGTGTTTTTTCTGCATCGAAGTATATTTCCTGTCATTCTGATTGATTTGTAAAGAGTGCGCGATTGTTCAACTCTGTCTTGGTCGCTGCTACACATACGCATGTATACCATATGGGCCTAAACTAGCTTCTGCTATGGGCCCTGGGCCCAACAGTTGTTTGCTTATTTCATGATGAAATAAATAATGTGTAATGTCTGTATTTGAAGGACCTCTTCTTTGTCCATTTTATGAGATAATTTTTCAAGTGAATGTGTTTTACGAAGTTGAAACTGGGCGGAGGGGGCAGATAACTCAAAAGTTTGCAATCAGAAACAACTCCAAAGAGATGTGAATAATAAAGAGATATCATCTCGACTAGACCAATCTACAATACCTAAATGCAAACTGTAAACCTCTGCCCAAGCAAGAACTGTCATACCCGAAAAAACTCGCGGTAAGCGTTCAGCGCGCATGCTATTCACACACATACACCCAAAAACACACACACAACCCCCCTTCCCCCCCACACACACGCGCGCGCACGCACGCACGCATACAATTGCTAATGATTGAGGAAGATTTGATAATATTGCCCGATGGCGTCAGGTTGTTCCTTCGTGTGCTACTGGCATAGCAGCATAGACGCCATGTTCATTGCCGTCAGCCACAGGCCCGTTGCTATGTTTCTTCGGTGGATGCCGAGGAAATCTTGCAAAAGGAGCGAGCGGCAAGAGATGGGGGAGGGGGTGCTGTGATCGGTGGAGCCCTGTCAGGGGGATATCGATTCTAACAGAAAATTCGGTGTCCGCTCTGTCGGCGTTGTGAGCTAAAAATCACCAGGATGATGAAGGTGGTGCCCAGAGTACAACCAACAAAGCAGATGGGCAACAGAGGCCACGTGACCTTGCGGCGTCATCACAATCTTCCCGCCGGATAGTGAACAAAATGATCACTTCCCACTATTCACTGGACCTTACAGACATAAAGGCAACCCTTAAGCCCACGGTACTTTTTTTTATTCGAGAAGTGTGCCATGAGGCATAAGTTGAAAAAGGAAAGGGGGGAAGGAATGCACGGGATTGAAAGTTAAAAGAAGGAGTGAAGAACCGTTGCGCTGAGGTAGTCGCAGAGGTTGTTAATGAAACGGTTGTCCATTGTCCACTTCACGAAGTCACTTTCGCGGTTCCACCGCAGGCCCACCTCCCTGAAGAGCCGTTTTCTGATAGCAGCACGGGCTAGAAACCCGGCCTCGGAGGCTGTTACCCAGGTTGGAGAATGGGTACGAAAACGCCCGTGCACTAAACGGGTACACGTAAAGGAACACTTTCCGTGGAACTCCAATGCGGAAATAGAGCATTCAATAATACTACTACAAAATACAACTAATGATCTAAGTATAAAAAAATAAAAAGGAATAATACTTCAAATGTAAGATAAAAAAGTCATGTAAAATAAAACAAATAATAGTGTAACTGAAAAATAAACCAAATAATGTAAAGTAAAAGTTAAGTGGCAACTATAATGTTTAATTATTTCAATAGTTTGACGTGTTGTATCACACGCTTCAAAGTTAGGGGGCGTTGATGTACTTGTGAAGCTTCCGTTATGCATACACCTGGGGAGGTGCTATATGTGGGTGGGTGGGATCTTTCGCATCTGGTATGTGTTTTCATTGTGGCGAAAGAGGGTATTTGATTTTTTTCATTTTTTGTTATTTAACTCTCCCCCTTTTGCCTTGACGATTTCCATTGCCTGTATGACATGATTCTGCCTTGATGGCAGCACTGCACTCACCTGTGTGTACTCCTTCAATGTCTTTGTTTCTTCTCTGCTGCAGTGTTATAATAATGGAGCGACTAGCTCGAGTATCCACCCTATTTTACAGTTGCTTTTTTTTTCTTGTTCACATGTCACTTCGTAAAGTACCTTCTACTGTAAGGCCATAAGAGTGCAATTTAAGTACATTATTAAATAAATAAAATAAAAACTCACAGGACGGTTAAGACTATGTAACGCGAGATTCAGCGATAGCTGGGGTTGAGGTTACGTGATGCACCCCTGCACTGGAAGGCGGCTGTTCCAAACAGAGCCAACCGTAGGGTTATGCGACCCAGGTTGACCGTGATATAAGGTGAGTGCGTTAATGACCGGTGGATGCGTTAATAACTTCCACCCGGTGGGTGGATGTCTTTAAAGCACCCACAGGTTACGCTGACGGCGGCGATGGCGACGACGACACCGACGCACGCACGCGCGCGCACGCACGCACACGTACACGCACACGTGGCAGGACGGTTACCACTGTGTAGCGCAAGATTCCGCGATAGCTGTTTCGCTATTTATAATTTACGGTATGTTCAGGTAAATATTATTACAGCGACTTTATGTTTGCACAGTTCTAGGGGACACTTTCGTAGCGATAGCTACATTACGGTAGCATTTCGAGCCTTCAGCGTGGCGGCGCCACCGCCACGCTGTCACGTGGTTGTTCACGTGGTGCGGAGCAGCTGCCGGCGGCGCGGCGCCGTGGCGGATCACGTTGTTCGTCACGTGGTTGGTCACGTGGCCAGCCACGTGGTGCGGAGCAGCTGCTGTTAACGGCGGCTGGCACTCGGCCAGCTCTAGCTATCGCGTCACTCCAGTTTAACCAGAGATAAACCGCCGCCAATTTTTGTAGCGATAGCTACATTACGGTAGCATTTTGAGCCTTCAGCGTGGCGGCGACGTAGCGGTGGCGGCGCCGCCACCCTGTAGCTGCGCCTCCACCCAGTGGCTGCGCCACCACGCTGACACGTGGTTGGTCACGTGGTGCGGAGCAGCTGCCGGCGGCGCGGCGCCGTGGCTGACCACGTGGTTGGTCACGTGACCACCACGTGTGGCGGAGGGCCGGCGAAACTGAGCTGCCACAGCTGTGCGCATGCGCCGTGTCAAGTGGGACGATGGATGGATAGATGGATACGGCTGAACCCTTTAAATCGGGCGGTGGCTCAAGCCACCTAGCCATGACTTATGAAATTTTACTCTTCTCTTGATTTTAGTCACCAATCAGATAACCTTCGCTTGGTTACTTCTACCCGCTTAAAATCTACTTTCCCTTCACTGTCCTTAAACCCCAATGCCTTGGATAAATAAGCCCCGCTGCTTTCCACTGAAGGGTGAAGCCCTTTGCAGAAAAGAATAAAGTGTTCAGCTGTTTCATCCTCCTCTCCGCACGCAACGCACAACGTGTCTATCTCGTGGCACCTGACTCTATATGTCTTAGTCCGCAAAACTCTCGTCCTGGCCTCAAACAACAAAGAGCTTCCCCAACAATTATCTTCGATATTTTCTTTGGCAATTTCCTGCTTAAAAATCCTGTATGTTCCCAGTGCTGATTTCGCCAGCATCCCCGGCCCGGCGCCCAGCTTCTTCAGGGGTGTGTGCTTGGAGGAAGCTCCGCAAACCCCGATGCGCCACTTCGGGGGCAAACCCAGTTTCGAACAACTAACCTTCAAAAAGGTGGAAACAAGTGAAGAATACACTTGAACAGTTCCCAAGTGAAGAGTACACTTGAAGAGCTCACTCGCAAGTCCGGCTTTTCGGTTGTCCGTCTTCGTGAGAAAAAAAGGCCACAAATGGGCTTCTACCGCGTGAGGCGGATTTGACGTTGTTGACGGCGGAACTTATCGCTGATCCGTCAGAGCAACTGTGGTCAAGACCCTTTTACCAAGCATCTCACCCAGAAGAGGAATGTCCAGGCCGGGGGAAATCTTGTACCCATTAAAAACCGGTGGGTACCCGGCGGCACTGGGGATCCAACACAGAACCTCCCGAATGCGAGGCGGATGCTCTACCACAAGGCCCCACTTCGGTCGAAGAAGATGAAGAAGGAAAACCCAGCGAAACGGTGCGGCAAAAGACTGACTTTGCAATTCCACTGAGGAAGTTCCACCTAGCCAGCTAGCTGTAGCTATCGCGTCACACCAGGTTTAACCAGAGCTAAACCACCGCCAAGTTTTTTAGTTTCCTCCGCATACTCGCTTTTCGACTAGCCGTCCTCTCCAGCTGGCGATGACCCTCTCCTCGGGGGGCACGTTTCGTAGCAGTTGCCCCAGTACGAACGGTTCCTTCCTTCTCACCACACTCTCCCTCCCCCTACCGCGGCAGCTCCCTTCCCGGTATTCCCGTGGAACCCACCGTCCGGTTACGCATTCCTACGCTTTCGCCTTATGCTCTTAGTTGGTAAGCTTCTCGTCCTTCCCGGGTAACTACCTTTCGGGTGGTTCCTGTGGCAACCCCGACCGGTGACGCCTTTTTACGCTCCCGCCACACATCCTCTTCCATCCATGGTATCCTCCGGTTGAAGATTCCTTCGCTCTCGCAACACCCTCCTCCTTCCGCGGTAGCCACCCTCCGAGTTGTTTCCATGGCAACGCACACACCACTTACGCAGACTGCTACTACATGCTGCTGCTGCTACTGCCACTATTACTACTGTTACCACCACTGCTACTACTACCACAACTACTACTACTACCACTATTACTACTGTTACCACCACTGCTACTACTACCACAACAACTACTACTAGTACTGCTACTAAATGCAACAAGGCAGAAAATTGAGCGAGTTGCTGGCGTTTTTTGGTTTTTGAGTATATATTGTTGCCTCTGAATAAAAGTAAAAGAAACTGTGGTTTATCTCTGATTAAACCTGGAGTGACGCGAGAGCTACATCTGGCCGAGTGGAACTCGCTCAGTCGAATTGCAAAGTCAGTATTTCACCGCACCGTTTCGCTGGGCGTTCCTTCTTTATCTTCGTCCCTGGACGTGGATTCACTCTACCCCCCCCCCCCCCCCCCCCCGCGCACTCGGTTTCGCCAGCGCGCCATGCCGCCGGCAGCAGCAGTTGCTCCGCACAACGTGACCAACCACGTGACCAGCCACGGCGCCGCCACGGAGCTCAAGGGGTGTCACGCTGAAGGCTAGAGGTACGCTAGCGTAGTGTAGCTCTCGCTACAAAAACATTTCAGTCGCAAAAACTGCACGCACTGACACTGCAATCACAGCCCCGAAGATCACTGGTGCTCAAAAAGACAGCGCGAATCGCAATTTCTTTCCTCCAATAATTTTGAAAAAGGTGCAGTCGGTCGGTCGAATGCAAAGATATTTGCGTTCGGGCATTTTTTAAAGCAAAAGTTCAGTGCGACAGATCGATAAACGCATGAAAAATGTAAACTGCTAGGCCATCCACATGCATTCTTTTCTTTTGAGTTTTAGCTTCACTGCAGTTCGGAGGGTAATTTATTTTCTTAATGGTGATGCGGGTGTCAGTAACCTCGAGACAGTTACGCTTCGCCAACGCCATGCAGCTGTTCGGAACGATGCGTGCTCATGCCGATGCATTAGTAGACAGATATTTCATCGCAACGTGTCGCGTCGTGTTCGCCCCGTAATCGATGCGTATTGTGCCAGCTATGGGCGTCTCTATGTTATTGCTTCGGCACGCGCCATCGCTCTGCGCTTACAGTGGCGGCCTCTTGTGGAGAACCACGTTCTCGGTCCATTAGCTACGCTACTGAATCGTCTGAATGAAACTTTAGCCGGAAATCTGCAGGAGTGGTTGCAATTTCATCCCTTTTCTTTGCTACTTATTAACTTAAAGATGAGTCCACCAATCACTTGTTTTTTTATTGTGCAAACAGGAGCGGATGCGCCAAGAGGAAATGTCATTTTGTTTGAATGATCAATTTGTGTTCACAACTTTACCAAAATTTCCTTTCATTACTGCTCCCTATGAACGGAAGGTAGGATTGCATACATAAAATACTAGAGAAAATATTTACTACATTGGAATCAGTGCGAAAGCACGGATTAGTGCCACGCAGAAGACGACGACGAGCGGGCAGCGCCGTGGGACGGAGCGTCTGGAATGCGGAGAGATGCACTTTTGCTGATTTATGTTTGGTATGTCCAACCAATTTTAGAATTTGGATGTGTGCTGTTTTCTGGTACGGCTGCGTACAAAATTCGCCCGCTCGTTCTTTTGGAGCGGGAAGCGCTTCGCTTCTGCCTTGGCCTCCCCAAATTTGTGGCCAATAACGTGCTTTATCTTGAAGCCGGTATTCCTTCATTATTATCTAGATTTAAATTCCTAACTGTTCAAACGTCCCTAAGGATATATGAATTAGATTTACACCGCTCCTTGTCTTCTTTTTGTTGCCAGCCGACTTCCTTTTTTGAATACACCGGCCTAGATTTCATACTCCGCTGGTAGTTATGGTACAAAATTTGCTTGATCCTTTAAATGTTATTTTGTATAACATCCTTCCGACAAAAAAACAGTGGGTCCTCTGTATATATCGTCTATGATGACATTTTCCCGAAAAACGCTAAACATTTACCACTCCGCATTTTAAATGGATTATTAGAAGACCATTTACAAAGCATACCTATTAGCTTAGCGATAGCTACTGACGCCTCCCAATGTGATGAAAAGGCAGGGGCGGGTATATATTGCCCGATTATAGATTGGTCTTTTTCTGTGCAGCTTCCCGACTACACCCCAATTTTCCAAGCGGAGTTTCTGGCGGTGGTGCTTGCTCTTCGAAAACTAGAGCCAGCTTTCTCTTCAGTGGCTGTCATAGCAGACTCTCTTTGTGTTCATCCCTTGCTTCGGCTGTTGATTCGCCAATCTCAAACACCTTCCATTCATTACTCCCTCCGCATTTGAGCCTTGTTCACATGATATGGGTGCCAGGTCATAGCGGTGTGACAGCCAATGGAGTTGCGGACTGCCTGGCAAAGGCGCCCCTGAATGGCCCCGTGCTACCTATCATTCCGGCTACAGCGTACATCACAGCAGGGAGGTTTCGAAGACAGAATTTGTTAAGAATGACAACTGGATCTCTTTTAAGATCTGATGATTACGTGCACCTGAGGTATTCGTGGAGCAGGCAATCATTCCATTCACGGCAGCTTGAGGTATCTCTATCAAGGCTCCGGTGCCGGGTAGCACCCCTAAATTTTTATTTGCACAGGTCTGGGTTGACGCTTAATCCCGTCTGCGTATTCTGTGCTGAGCACGAAACCATAGACCATTTTTTGTTGTTTTGTCGCCGGTACACCATAATGAGAAGACGGTTTTTAGAGAAACCATGACAACAGCTTGGCCCTTGTTTGAGCAGCCCAGTCATATTGTCGTTTGGAGCCACCATACTTGGGTACAGCCACAGGTCTGTTTTTACCACCGTCCAAAATTTTTTAATAGAATCAAATCGGGTACCTTGGTAATTTTTTCAATATTATTTTTGTTCTTACAATTATCGTTATCATTTAACCACTCGGATATAAAAATCAGTCTCGATCTCCTGCGTGCGTTATGCATTTCCCGTTTCATTTCGCTGTTCCTTTTTGTTTACTTCTTCCTTCCCCAGCATTCATTTTTATTTTCGCCCAGGAAATATTTATCTGAAAAACTCTCTGTGCCTCCCAATTCTTGGCCAATCCCCCTATGAGGGCATGTGCCATTGTATGAGGGTAACTACAACAACAACGGAGCGCTCGCGCTAGGCGAACAAACAACGAACGATTTTGCTCGCGGTTGGTAGCCATCGGATTAGTGGTTGCGAACTAAAACTTTTACAAAGATGTAAATATTGGCTTGTGTAAATCTTCAAGACAACAGCACTTCAATCTGCTCGCGTGAAGAAGTTTTTTTTTAATCTTGAAGCAGGCCAGTCGACTTCAGGGCAGTTACCCGTAAGGTGTCTTTACCTGAACGGTACCTGAAGAGAACTTCAGTTCCTAAGACTACAAAACTAATTTTTTCTTGCAGTTTTCACCAAGGGCTTGCTTTCGGCTGGGTAACAACTTACATGACGGCCACAGGAGTGATGCTCTAGAATAGTGGAGAGAGGGACGCGTATCGAAATGCGCAAAACAAGGGCCAGTCGCGCAAAATTTGGTAACAGTTCCGGCTAGCAAAGCCTCTCTGTAAACAGAAGCCTTTAATGACGCAGTAGGCGAAGTACACTACCAATCAACTGCGTGCGAAGGGAGGATTGCGGTTCACACTTGCTTTCAGTAAACAAAGCAAAGCTCGTCCTGGCTACTGACAGCAACAGGGAAGACTCCGTTCACGAGTCGATCAACTGCGCTGTCTGCGGTACGCATCATAAAGAGGGAGCCTCACATGGGTCAAATGGTGACACGTGGAGCTTGATTTGCAAAACATATCCCTAAATAAAGTTTCGTTAGTGCAACATTAAGTGGAGATTGAAACCTGATATGAAGCAAAGCCTGTACAGCAGTGCAGCACTGATCAGCAATTGCGTAGAACCTTCAGCGTCAAGAAGTAGGACATCACAGCAAAAACGAGCGCTGACTTATAAATGCAGTATTGCGAAGTGTGGGGTTTAAAGTCAGCAAACAACTCAGAGGAGACATTAGACCCTCCGCTCGTTGCGACGGCGCATTTAGTTGGCGAAAATTGACCTCAAATGAGGCGATAAACGAGGCAAACGAGGAAATTAACAGTAAGGTCGATGTTCTCAGGTTTCACTTTTTCTGCAATTGCTGTCACTCATACCTTCAACATTTTGTAAAAATTTTAAATAAAATAATTTGGTTTCTTAAACATCAATTGTGAAACGTTGAGGACTGCAATAAAACTTGATTTTTCTGTGCATACGTGCATTAAATTTTAGAGTTCTTTTTTGTAAGAAACGTTGCCTTATAAATATTCACGCTGGAGTTCAACATTTATTTTCATGAATACTGGGCATTTAAAAAAAGAACTAATAGCTTTATTGCATAAGACATAACTTTATGAATATGCCAGATAAAAAAAAAACTTGTGTATTTTCTCAGTCATTCAACGTGCGGTGAATGAATTTATGACGAATTTAACAGTAATTACTGCACAGTTGTATCAGCTAGCTTAAAATTGAATGTAGTTCAGAAATCTGCATAAAACGTTACATATTTGGCCCAAATTTGGCGACAATTCATACATAAATAATGCAAAAAATTCAATTGCTGCGTCCTCTGGTAAAAGGGATTGATAGCCAAAATTCCTAGGTATTTAGCATGTCTTTAGCGCTCACTACAAATTCCAGACATGCTGTGCATTTTATGATGGCTTGGAGTAAGTTCTTGAGGCTTTGAGTTTTTATAGGCTTAAAGATTTGAGTTTTCAAAATCTGTGAGGAAGAAGTGAAGTATTAAAAAAATGCTATCAGTGTTCAATACGCGTGAGACAAACAAAAGTGAAAAATTTGTCTGAATCAATACCAAGCAAAAGTAATTTCAACTACCACAGCTACTTCTGTGGCTCCTATTGAAAACATTATCCGCTCCTTCACGTGTGGCACATTTTTTTTAAAGGCCGTAAACATTAGCAGTAAGAGCCATCTAAAAGATACAACGAACGGGAAACGTCACTGGTAAAAAGTAAGGCAGCTGTCACGTAAGCAGTTCTTCGCTGAGACGTGAACACAGCAGTGCTGAAGATAACCTTGATACCAGCAACACCGACGCATCAGGAACAATCCTGCTTCCCCATCTCAGGTATAAGAAATAAGCATTTCATCGGAGGCAACGCGGAGCTTTAATAAAGTCTAGTTGCAATAGTTCTGGGTGCCTGACACCATATTGAGTAGAGATGGCTCTGCTTTAGCAGCGGGCAAATCTGATTGGCTACGGTTAAGACGAAAGAGCGCTCTTTCTCCTCAATTTGCAGCAAAATCTCTCGTGCACCCATTTGCGTTTTTGGGCGTGCTTAGAAAGAAAGCTGCATTATGATGTCATTTAAACTAAGAAGAAAACTAGAAGTGTTATAAAACTACCAGAGAGACTGTCTAGTTTATTTGTTTTTTTTTTCAGTCTCTAGTCGATACCACGTGAAAGTATGCTAGTGTACGTCCTGTAAGCCGACGCATGCACACAGCGTGGCTTCCGGAATGAAAAATGTAACAATGAAAGCAAGCACTAGCAGTTCTTGTGAACTTAGCACTCCAGTCGGACGCATTAGTTGAGCAAACAGGCAGGAAACGCAGTTGTCCAAATTGTGCAGAGCTGAGTGTACAAAAGCGGTGCTAGCGTTTGTGGGCGAACGCACGTGCAAGTATTGTTCAGTGCACCTAGGTGATGTATTCCAAGCTGCTCCTCCTTCAGAAGAACGGGCAAAGCACAAGCTCCATAAGAAGCAATCGAACCGTCACAGATGATATCTCGCCATTTTGAATCTTGAGTCACTTTCCCTTTACTTGACGCAATATTAGTTCGGCTTACCAGGTGCGCTGTCCTAATCTTTTCAAAGCAATATTCAGTTAGGTGCTGCCTATGGAAGTCACCGCTATAAAAGCATTTAGTGATGTTGGTTAGTTGTTAACGGCTAATGAATGTTAACTTGCTAAGGCTACAAAGTGGGAAGCATGCCGCGGTTTAGAGGGCCACAAAATAATATCAACCATCCACACAACCATTTTTTTCTCACAAAGTCGTCGGACAGCCGGAGAAACCGGACTTGCCCATGCAGGACCACAGTGATACTCAAGTTGACGCTTCAGACGGAGCTTACAGCAGTGTTGAACTTGGGGCTGGTTAGAGCGTACGAACCTTGAGTCGAACTCTTCACTTTGCAGTGAAACACGAACTACCTTTGCAGGCTGAATTGTTCGAAACTGGGTTTGCCCCCGAAATGGCGTAGCGTGGTTTGCGGAGCCTCCTCCAAGCACACACCCTTGAAGAAGCCGGGCGCCGGGCCAGGGGTGGCTTGTACCCATTTTTACCGGTAGGTGTCCGGCGGTGGGTTTCGAACCAACCACTTCCCGCAGCCGAAGCGGGCGCCCAGACCACAGATTTTAATGCGCACCAGAATTTTGAGCACGTCAACGTTCTTTTTTTTTGCATTTCCCCATGCGACCACCGACTGGACACCACCCACTGGACATGAGACCACCGCCGCCTGTCCGGTTTCAAAGCCGTGGACCCCCGACGGCAGCCTGGTTCATGATCAGTTCATCCGAGCGATGCCGAGACTTGTTCCCTCTCCTAACATGCATTCGACGCAACACGCAGGAGAAACAACTGGCAACGCACTTCTTGCCACTGGTGCAGCGCTGTAAGAGTTATGCGTGCGCAGTAGGGAGCATCTAGCAGGCGTGCGCCGTCCAGCCAAGCCGTTACGCCGTATGGGGATCGTCTCTGGCGAGCGCGCGTTGACGACGAGATGCATGGGAAGGCGGGGTGTGTGGGGAGGGAATGAGGGCTGGTTTGTAGCGGCTAGGGAAGGACGAGCGGAGGGGAAGGGGGAGGGGGGAGGCATGAGGAGGCGACGCGTGCGGCATGGCCAAGTGGGCAGCCGCCGAGCGGGGCACTCAACTTTGGGCTGCTGCGTTCTAGCGAGCGCACTGCTCATTATGCGTGGGGCTAACGGCGCAGCATCGACCGCTCGGATATCGTCGCCCTCCCGTACGCGCCGGTCTTTTCTTTTGAACGCGAGCTGCTACGAATTATTGCCTATCACGCTTCTTGTTTAATTCAGTTCAGTTCTTTTGTTTACCTCGTTCTTCGATCCGCTTCTTTGTTTCCGGTTTCGTGGAAAAGCCTTCTCTTGTACCACTCCGTTTTTGAGCTTCCGCGAAAGGCAGGAAGCGTTCCCCGTACCTGTGTAATCGGCCGGCGAGACACTCGGAGTGATTCAGTGAATGCTATAGAGCGTTTGCGAACGTCGCACGGAGAAGGGAAAGAGCGGCGAGACAGAACCGGGCACACTCACCCAAACAGTTACCTGATACGCTTGCGTTGCTGCCTTTGCACGAAAGCGTGTTACGCAACTAATTGCAACACATTTCTTCTTCCTCATAGTGCAGTTCCTATATCATCCAGCCATTAAGCCGTGGCGTCACTAACTGCTTTTCTTTACCGGCGCCTGAGTGTATTATGGCGTTCACGACGGAGATTACGCTACGCGCCGCTAAGTGGAAAATGACTGACGAGATGTTGCGTAAGATTGCAGCAACGCACGTTCTTTAAGGGATCGATAGCAGCGAAACTGCCAACTCCAGTAATATAAGAGCGTCGTATACAGTTTTGCCCAAAGCTGTGAGGGATGCCGGTAGATTAATGAATAGAAATGCAAAATAGGTCACTTCGGAGCCCTATTGATTTGCGCGGTTGTCGGTTGGTGGAGGGAAAGAACTACACCAACGATGCACATGTACAGATCAATGAGTGTCTGCAGTATCCAATGCAGGCAGGATTTGTTTACAGAGAGGTCAGATAAGAACGGAGAGGATGGCCCAGATTGGTGGGCTCTTACTGCTGTTTAGTGCTGGGAGAGAGAAAGAGAGAGAGAGAGAAAGAGGAAAAGGGAGGGCAGGAATAGTGCTGGGAGAAGATTATGTCACATAAACAATGAACATATGAAGTTGGCGCACGTGACTCACCATGAAGAACGATTGCAACCTGGTGCACCAAAACGACGGCTTTATTGAGCGACGTATCGGGCCAGGCTCTAAATAAAATTTTATCCATTGCACACCTAAAAACTTTTATAGTTCGGCAGAAGCCCTGAACATCAAATGCGTACACTTTGCATATGCTTGGAACGGCATCGAATAGAATAGGCCCGGAAAAAGGAATGTATAGTTTTGAGACATAGCCTACGATATCGGGCATGAAGACTGCGTTTGTTTAACCTGGCTGAAACTTGCCGTGTCTCCCAGTATTGAAGTCGACATGTACGAGCATCATGAACGTCACTACACGAATGGAACGCGTACACGAACGCGTAAACCAACCGTAGCAACATGCTGCGTGCCATTGGAGTGGGCCCTGTTTTTGAAACAGCCGTCGAAGAAAACTACGCCGTGCTTTAATCGAACTTCGTACCTATTATTCGAAAACTCTTTGGATTTTTGTCATCGTATTCGATTTGTTCCGAAAATTTTTTAACGTTTACTGTTTGATTCGTTCAGCGAATCAAATAGGAGAATATTCGATTCGTTATTAGAAAATTTGGAATATTCGCACCGGCCAACAACGGTCAACGACATATATTGTAGCCACCATGTTTTAATTATTTGTCGAATACGCCACCAGAGAGTCTAAGCAAGAGGAGAATGTAAAATGCTGCAACGCGCAGTGCACTTCAAAAGATTAAAGTGTTGCTCCCCCTCTGAACGGTTATGCCTCAGCTCGCCGCGTTTGATGCCGCAACTGCACAGCATATGATTTTCTATACGCTTTCAGTGGGCTGCTTCACATGTAGGCGTTTAGGTGGCTAACAGCCTCGCCCATGAAGCGCAGTCTGCTGAACCACCGAGGAACGTCTTTAAAGATTCCAAGACATATTCTTTAAAGAGAGCGGTAAGCCATTTCAAACAGTTAGGTGCTCGCACAACCAACTTTGTGTGACCAGGGTGCTGAAGACAGCTGAAGCCACTCTACTTCATCGCCTATACACACGTCTTCTGCTCGCATTCCAGAGTGGATGTATGACAAGACCGACATAGTCTCCGCTGTTGCCCTCTTGAGGTGATTTACGAGATTACCTCATGGGTTGTCCCGATCATGAAGTGGAGCAGCAGGTCCTGCTCACTTCCCTCAAGAGGGCAGGGTGCCACACTGATCTCTGCAGGACACTGTCTACCCGCATGGGATCCGAACAATTAGGAAGGCGCCTTCCAGCCTTCTGCAGCAATTTCTTCACGAAACTGAACTGAACTTCAGATGTTGAAGAGGTGGTTTGACACTCAATTCTGGGTGCTTGTGTGCATAGCTAGGTAACAGGACTATGCCACCAACTCTTCTACGCATGCACCAAGTACGCACAGCAGTATGGTTTAGTATGGTTTATCGGAAATGTCTCATGGAACTTATAGGCCCCACAGACAAGCCACAGATTGGCCGCGCGGCTGTTCAGCACGAATTAACCTGTTAGGCCCCGGCCGCGGCAGAATTTTGTTAAAGAAGAGAAACGACCCCGCACTGAGGTCGATGTACGCGTTAAAAAATACAAGATCCTCGAAATTGACCCAGCGTCCACCACTACGATGCACCTAATAGCCACAACGTTTGCTTTATTGTTTTTGCAAGTAGGAATCTATCAACCATTAACCAACACAAGACAGGTAGGTATACGCTCCTCGCGTCGTTGGGCACCATAGAGCTAAGTTGAAGCTTAACACGCCTCGCTTCAATACTTAAAGCATACTTTTTTTCCTCTGTGACGCTTGTGTCCGCGAAGCACGAGAAGTAAAACGAAAACTCAAATGCTGCGCCGATGTCGAAAGACGTGTGTTGCGCTCGTCTCGTTGCGTCTGTTGGCCCCCGGGACACGACGGGCCTGCGTTCGATTTCCGTTCATTCATGTCCCCCTTCACGTTGACGTTGCGTGCTGCCGTGCTTGGGGCCAATCATGTCCATCTATTCTTCGCTGCCCAGTATACCTGCCATCTGGCGTTCTATTTATAAACGTGGATATTTGGCGTGCGTCGATTGGCGTTTCGATCCGGAACTGGAAGACCGCTTTTGCATACAACTCTATGCTCAGACCAGCGCATAAACTACGCCCCCCAGTTACACTGACTACGCTAGACTACACGCGTACATATAGAAAAAGAACAGCCACAAGAACTGTGTCTATGCTTTGGACAAAAAAAGGGGGCTAGATCGTTGCTTTCGAGGTATAATGGTCTGCACTGACAGTAACAGGGGAAACGGTAGTGTATTAAGCATTGTGGATCTAAAAGAGCAAATCTTAACATAAGGAAAGAATATGGCATGTGCCTGACGCCAGGCCCATGCGTCCTGATAGATTCTAAGTGGGGGGGGGGGGGGGGGGGGGGGGGTAAAATTGGAGGGGACACTTAAGCTCCGACTTAAGGATATGACACGATAGCATTAATGGGTTAATGCCCATACATGCGGATTTGGTCACTCTAGACTTTAGATTCATAGGTCCCTGAGAGTCCTGATACCCCTCCTAATGCTGTGGTGCTGCGGTTAAGCGATGCGCCACTGCCCTGCGATGACAGCTGCTGCCGCCGATGGGGCGAGATTGTGAGACTCAGACTGCTCTTCCCGAGCAACCTCTCGCGACCAATCATTAATTGAACTGCCATGATAGGCACGGTTGGACCGGACAGACACACAACGGCGAAATCGGTGAGTGGGGGATCTTGTGCTAGCGCACTGAAAACGTGCAACCAGCTGATAAGTGTTCGTCAAGATTATTCGTGCATCCCCTGCCGACAGGTATATATATAGCAGGCAGGCGGCAGACTACATTTGGGCGGAACGGAACGTATACCTGATGCGTTTCCGCTTACACTACCAATGGGAAGCAATTCACGAGCGTAGAAATCTCAACGATCGCAGCATAGTCAATCACAAGAGTTGTCAGTGATCATACAGCAGACGCCACGGTGGCTCAGTGGTTATGGTGCTCAGCTGCTGACACGAAAGACGCGGGTTGGATCCCAGCCGCGGTGGGCGCATTTCGATGGAGACAAAATTTTATAAAGGCCTGTGTACTGTGTGATGTCAGCGCATGTTAAAGAACCCCATGTGATCGAAATCATCCGGAGCCCTCCACTACAGTGTCCCCCATAGCCAGAGCCACTTTGGAACGTTGAACCTCAGAAACCAAACCATACTTACTCCGGAATTAGTCAACAAACACACAGTAACTGCCAGCACAGTGCGCCATTTGATGAGAAATGCGCGTGAAATTTTTAACTCAGGTGTGGTGTTTAATGAATACGCTAAAGCACGGCAGTTGCTCGCATGCTTTCGATGATTCCTGGAAACTTTCGTGTACACTTCACAACAGCACACGACGCGTCGAAGGCCACACGCTCTAGTCATCGTCACCGATGTATATATGCGTAAGCACGAGCAGCAATTTGTTCTGCAGTGCTCGGCTGCCCTCTATTACTTCACGTAGTTTCTTTCGCACCCACGGGGTGTGCAACGAGACGCAAACGCATGCGATGCAGCGGAGAGCTCCCCTCTAAATAACGGGAGGGGGAGGGGGGGCGAAGGTGGCCTGCACTTGCACCTTGCCGTTGTGACACTGATCTGTTTAAATTGGTTGTTGGGGAAAGCAAATGCCGCAGTATCTGTCTCATATCTCGGCGGACACCTGAATCGCGCCTTAAGGGATGGGATAAAGGAGGAACTGAGAGAAGAAAGGAAGAAAGAGGTGCCGTTGTGGACGGCTCCGGGATAATTTCAACCACCTGGGGACCTTTAACGTGCACTGACATCACACAGCAGACGGGTGCCTTTGCGTTTCGCCTCTATCGATACGCGGCCGCTGCGGTAGGGTTCGAACCCGCGTACTCCGCGAATCAGTAGCCGAGTGCCCTAACCACTGAGCCACCGTGAAGGGTGACAATGATCTGTTAACTTTCGATTTTTAATTTCCGGCCGAGTTTTCGACGTGTTTGAAAGTGGCGCCTCTGATTGGTCGGATTGTAAAGACGACATAGAAATGACGTCGCGGCAGTTCATCTTTCGCAGGCGCTTTGAATGTGGAAGGGTTATGGAACTTTCATTGTCGGTTTTCTCCGCAAAGTAGCCACATTCCGCGAATAAAAAAAAACGTTTGTAGTGTTCTCGAGGAATAATATTTTCATATTGCCCAGTTTGATATTTCCCTTTAGCGTCCTTTTATGATGACTTGCTGAAGTGTCCGGTTCGACACAATCTGGAGAGACTCCCTCCTTTATCCCTTCCCTTACGGCGCGGTTCAGGTGTCCAACCATATATGAGACAGATACTGCGCCATTTCCTTCCCCCCCCAAAACCAATTATTATTATTATTATTATACCAATGCCTACATGGCCGAGCGTTAAGAAAACATCTCCATCGACGAGTAGATCAACGTCAGTGATCCAAATTACGACGTGCGACAGCGACGCGGTTCGTTTCTCTAGAAAATTCCATGTGCAGTTATCTCTGTATATTGAAAGAAAAAAAACTACTCGAAATGCTCGAGACTGCTAACTCCTGTAACGGAATTAGAACACGCCCGCTGCCATGTATGGGATCTTCTATACCATCTGCGAGTACATACACTAATAAACTAACATACTAACAAACAAACGCTGCCGGCTTCTCTCCTAATCGGAACAGTAATGCGGTCAACTCTGTGTAACGCGGGAGTCAGCGAGAAGCCATAAGCGATTGTTATTTCACGACATGTTGAGGTAGAGAATATAACAGCGAAATTGTATCTGCGCAGTTCTAGAGTGCTCTTTTTAGTTTGTCACGCACAGTCGTTTTTTGACAGCTCTCCTCTCAAGTCCGATGATCAAGGAAAATTCTTCGTTCTTTCTAATAAGCGTTCTTTTTTGCGCTTAGCCGCCAACATGTAGCGGCAGCCACGAATTCCAAGCTCGAGTTTTTATGGCCGATGTCGACTTCGTGATTCCTTAGATGATGCCGAATAGAGGCAAATTTGTGACTTTTCGGCAGAAGTGGGTAAGAGCCCCGCTTGGAGCGCACTCAGAGATTTGTCACAGGTCTGTCCTGTCGTCTCTTTAGAGCTTTCGTGATTTGTAGTGGGCTGAAAGTGCCTCCAAGCGATCCCTTTTTGTCCATCACTCTCTAATACTGCACAGGAAGCAGTCACCTTCACTGCCAAAGCAGCATGGTGGTACAGCACAGAAACTTCCTGCAGAACTGTCCGCTGTTACGCGCCCTTTATCCCTATCATCTTGTATCCCCCGAAGTAAAAGAAAGTTTAAACGTCGTCCACAAGTTGAGGAGCTGTGTGCTGCGTGTGTCACGTCGACGCGACCGCCCAGGTGGTCAGGCAATGGCGACCAGCGCCGTCAGGGCTAAGGCGCAGTGGAGGACGTGGGACTAATCTGACTCAATGGATATGCTGTCACGTAAGTAAATTTATTAATCATATACCCAACATTATAGTGTCGCTTCACCGTATGCAACACATATGCCAATGCCGGCATACTAGAAAACTGAAGGTGCTGGAACACTTAACCTTTCAATATGAGCGAAGAATGCTGCTCATATTTTCCGTGCTCGTAGGTATTCAACGTGTTCTAATCCGGAATGTCCAATAGAATTTTCTGCCGCGGACAACAACTCAGCCTTCCACAAAAACCTATCAGCCATCTCGGTAAATACTGGATTCATCACGTGATCTCCGCAATTCAAGACTTGACATCGCACTTTTTATCTACCAGGTGTTTCAGAGAAGTCTGCCAACAATTCTTAAAAATAGGTTTTTGATGTAAAGTTGCGATTTTTCCGATAAAGTAATACCAGGGTTGCCAGACCGTAGAAAAGGCGAGAATTATCGTAACTAGTAAAGCGATTAACTAAATTCTATCGGGTAAGTTTTTGACTATTGCAGATGGGCACCATATTGAAATAGATCTGTCGCTTGGTTTGTAATATAGCCTTATTTGTTTAGAATTTTGAAAACATTATTACCTCACCGTTGCGGCTCAGCAAATTTTGGGCATTCCTCACGCAATTCTAAAACCAATTCGAAACGACGTCCATCAAATTACGTCTCTCTGCGGCGCCCATGCCACGTGATCTTCTCGGCTGGCGCAGCGAGGAGCGGTAAGCCCCGCAGCGCAGGCGGTGCAGATCGTCACGTGCGCCGCGGTGTGGTGAGATTTGATGGACGTCGCTAGCCGCGTTTACAAGAATGCGACAGAATGCATCTTGAGTCGTTTTTTGAGAGAAAGAGCAGGATTTGAGAAGGAAAGTAGTGACTCGTCCTCTACTCTTTTCCTCGAAGTTTTTGCGCTTTCCTTCAAAAAGCGGACTGAAGTCGACTTCTGCCGCATTCATGCAAACGCGACTGCTGTGTGCACACAGCCTGCGTGTGATATTCGAATTCCACGAGAAATGGCGAAAGTTTGTTGAGACACAGCGGAAAGGCAACCGCGTTTTCAAAATTCTTTACAAATATGGGTATTACTAATGACCAGCTACAAGTCTTATTTGCAACCAAGCGCCTATCAGTAATAGTTAGAAAGTTACCCGTTAGAATTTAGTTGATAACTTTACTAAGTAACATAATTCGCCTTTTTTGTGGCGTTCGCCAAGACAGGTATTACCATGTCAGAAAAAGCGTCTCTAACTGAAAAAAAATTAGTGTTGGGCTTCCCTGGAACTCTTGGTATAACCACCCCAATGTATTTAACACAATGTCAACCCAATAACTGTTAAAATGCGGCATGAAAGAAATTTGGACTCACATAAAGAAACAATTAAATATTTATATTGCGAAGGCTACTGGCAAGCTCAGCTTGCAACAGCAGCTCAAATGTTCCTGGGTAATGCGACCACCACAAACCCTATAAGCCAGTAATAAGCCGAGCCAGTCATCCCAAAATGTTTCAGAACTGCGGAAGTCCCACAGACCCGACATGAGATGACGGTCTTGTGGAAAGAAAATAACGTGAAAATAAGATATCGCTGGCAAAGTATATAACAAAAACGAAGAACCTAACACCCTAAACAGCAGTGTGCTCTGGAGGGCACCGAAACGGCACGACACCGCAGGCGTAACAAATAAATTAGGACGGAAACAGATAGCCCCAAAGACCCGAGGCTTCAGGAGGCGGTGACCCGGCGGGGCGTAGGCGCTTGCGCAAGAGAGCGTGCACTTCGTCGACCATCTTGACGTAGCGCTCCGGCGAGCGCGACCAGGAGCGGCTGCCGTCTTCCAGCTCGAGGTTGTAGAGCGCCATGCAGGGCGTCCGGTCGCGCAGGAGGGTGGCGTTCAGCAGCGGCGCCACCTTGTTCGCGACCCCTTTGATGACCTCGAAGCTGAAGAAGCGGTCGCCGTCCTGACCGTACGCCACCCAGGCCTGCTCATCCACTCGGATGCTGGGATGCTTGCGCACCTGCGACAGTGACATGTCGCTAGGGCAATGCTCTACGGAGGTCATGGCTTTGCTCCTCGGGCCCTTGGGCGTAATTTCTGATTCTGCAAAGCGTGTATACGCAGCCTTTGCTAAAGGCGCGAATTTGGCTGCGTCCACGACAGGAGCAGTTGCCGATGCGTGCCGCTGTGGCACATCGTGGCGCTGCTAGCGTCAGCGACGGTATAGCGATTTCTGGCCCTCAATTTCGATACCATACTCATGGCGTGCTGCACAGACTGGCAGACCACGGCGATAGCGGGGTGCAGCGTTCAGACAATATCAGTGGATGAGACAAATGAAAGCTGAATATAATTAGAAATGAACGCTTCATTTGAAACAGTACTGTATCATAGTCCTTTTCAGTACAACACGGGCAGTGACATGAATACTTTCGACGAAAACTATTATGTTTTGGTTTATGGGAGTATAACGTCCCAAAGCAACTCAGGCTATGAAAGAAACCGTAGTGAAGGGCACTCAGACTTTGTTCTCGAAACGATGTCTCTTTATAGCGAATTGGGCTGACCGATTTTGAGGAAACGGCGACAGAGAAACGCACAACGTTTCCTGCAAAATTCATTGCTGCCGAACGTCGTGGAACTGCTAAGTACTTGCAATGTGTATCCCATGGGGAACCCTTGGGTGCAAAATTAAGGCCGCTTGCCTGCACCTTCACTCTACGCGCAAACTAAGTTTGTGAGGAAGCTACTTCGCTGCGCTATCCCTCCCTTATTACGGCTAATGATTCTTTACCGTGGCTAAACCTGTACGAAATGGTAGTTGGCTTTGTCTGCGTTACTTCTGACTCTACGAAATGTCTGCAAGCTTCTTCCACCCATAATTCTATATGAAATCCCTGCCGATCGAGGAGCATGGGGCAGAATTACACTAACTACGAGCGTCACTTGTCCATTTCCGGAATTTTTGCCGCAGAGGTGTACTCGCCGTGCGCACCTTTTCGAGTTTCTCCATGAACCACGACGTGCAAACTGCTCCAAGCTGCCCGTCCTGCCCGCTCGTGTTGAAGACGAGGGCACCAATGAACAGAGAGAAGCATCCAATCAGTCCACTGCCAACGACGTGCTTCAGTTCTGGATGCAGTGCCAGAATCCTGTCAGCGCCTTTCAGCGAAAGTTGCTGCTGCTGATCTTCAGGGTCCTTGGCACGAGGCTCCGGTATCGACGTCAGGGCCGTGCGGCACTGACCATCGACCTGCGGCGGCACGTGAGTCTCCAGCACCAGCATCGACAGTGGCGTCACCGCTTTGTCCAGGACTCCTGGCGGAAACAGTCGCAAGGCGTTGCCATCGTGAAGACCCTGGAAGCTTACGCCGAGAGCGAGGAACATGCCGGGATTGCATTCGGCCATAAGCCTCATGGCGGCAGCGACTCGCGGCAGCTGCTCCGGCCGGATGCCGACTTCGAAGAGCGCCAAACCATGCATCCGCTCCCGGGCGAGGCTGGCGTTAAGGCGCCGAGCTAGGCCCGGCTCAAGCGCGCCAACTAGAACCTCCCAGTCGAACGACGGTAGCAAGCGCGTGACGGTCATGGCGGACGCCTGTCGGAGGAAGAACTGCCAGCTCCAGGACTGGCCTCCACGTGCCCGTAGGCTTCCGGCCCCCCTGTCGTTGTACACGGCGTGCGTGAAAACGATGTAGTCGCAGACGCCGTCGAAGGGGTACGCCCTCCTGAGGGCGAGGCCGGCGCCCACTGTACACACGAGTGTGGCGTGGCTCCTGGGTCGCCCGACGAACGTGTTGCCCAGCTCGAGGAAGGTTCGCAGCGCGGGCGAGTGCAAGGCGCTGTCCACGATACGTGGCGTGTACATCACGAACAAGAGGAGTGACGTCAGGGCGACCGCGGTGCAGACAAGCAACGCGCAGGATAAGGCGGCGAGCAGGAGCCGTGAGGACAGAAGGCGATAGTGGCCCTCGGCTCGGGCGACGCTGATGGTAGCCGAGGCTGGCTGCAGAATCAGTCTTCGGACGCCGCTGGCTGCGACATTTCGGAAGGTGACGCGTGCGCTCATCGTGGTGGGCCCTTGCTTCTTTTAAGCTTGATCGGAGACGTGAGCCTCGCATAATGCGCCGACTGAGGCTCGTGCCACGCTGGCCTGGTGTCTCGTGCTAAGCAACGAAGACGACGACCGTGGGGCTGAGGACATCATCATCAAATGCTCGTCCGAAGTGCTCCATAAGGTCACAGTGACAACCATACCCATTATACAACGCTTCTAAAAGAGAACAAATGCAACTCCGCGTCAAGCCTATCATTTATACCGGTCACACGTTGCAAGCCCGGTAGGGCTTCAAAAAGGGCTAGCGTTGTAACGAGTAGTCTAAGAGCGAAGTACACAAAAGCGCGCCACAGCTGTCACTTGTGCACCTTTTTTTTAAAAGCAAGTTTTTCTATTGTAGTAAAAAAAAACAACTCAATGGCGCTCGTTTAGGCGACACGACATTGTGCTCTGAGCAAAACGCCGATTGAGTGAAACCTGGATGAATTTTTCTCCTGTGTGGACCCGCACTAAACCCTGGCCAATCACCCACCGTGGGTATGTGCCATCGCTTTTGAGGCAACAAAAACAACAACAAAAGCAAAGCACGGATGTTTGTCATGACGCGCACAATGGCTGTGAACGTGGCGTAAAGAGTTCTCTTTGGCGACGCAATGAGGCGAGTGGCCTCGAGCCATCCGTCCGCTAAAGGTTTTTTAATTGATGAATTGTGGGGTAATAGAAGTTTTGTGCCCTTTAGTCATTAGGTTGCTGTGACACCTTTTGGGATTCCGCGCTCAGTTTTTGTTTTTACAACGCCTGTATAAACGTCTTCGACATTGCGGTACTGTGTGGCGACGTAAATTTCCCGCGTTTTTGCTGCTGGCCAAGGACATCGTTATCCAGATGGTGCAAAGAATAATGGACATGGAGATATGGACTGGGCGCTGCTGTAAATTATGATGGCGATTGCCGCAGTATCTAAGTCGGCCCACAAACAGGCGCACCCACTGGTTGAAGTACAGGGAAGGGGGTGGGGAAGAGGAGAAGGCTGTTCATAAAACTATTGCAATACTGAGTCGCAATCCATGACTAATAGAAGCCGGATGAACAATATCATTATTGAAGTCTTCAGCGACGATTGCGGAAAATTTATGAGACGATCAAAACTCAAGTAAAGAAACGGTAGTTTTGATGAGTTTATCAAAATTTTCAGACGCTGTCCTATATACAAAACAGAAAATATTAGCAGAAGTCATTTCCTCGAGCATCTTGTAATCAATGGTATAAGCATCAAAATTCAAGTAACATGATAGATTTTAAAATGCCATTCATGTAAGGAGGAACATCTCATCCCTGGAAGGCGAGTTCAAAAAGAAAAAAAAGATAGTTCGCATCGATGTAATGAACCAAAATCTTCATCACATACAGTTTTGATTTTGTTTAGCACGATGATATCAATGCTTAGTTTTTAATTCTAACGCATGCAACTTCACAGATAACGGCGGCGGATACCACGAGACAGTTTTGCAGGTTGCTCTCACCGAGTTCTTTGGTAGCCTTCTTAACACTTCAGCGCCCTTTATGATTAACGCTAGTAAATAGGTCTATTGATGAAGGGAAAACAATAAAAGTGGAGGAGTGCAAAAAGTTGTCTTTTTTCCGATTTAATATCCATCATGAATAAAAGTGGCACTGTAAATCTGAGGTCACATAACCTGACGGGTGTCAACAGCCTCATAGCGTACCTTAGTAGAAGCTCTTGAGCAGCATTAATAAAAGCAACCATCACAACATGAGCACCAACAGCCGTGTTATCAGCAGCAGCAAAAGGGGTAACAACGCTATATTAATATCGTATGTGTTAGAGAGTGTGCCGTTACTACCTGCAGCTGGTTAGGAAGCTATCACGGCGAAGTTTGGTTAACTTGCACAAACCTATCAAACACCACACAGATCACACAACTTGCAAAAATCAGAGCAGCAGCTATCACAACTCTTCCTTCACAATTGGCCGGCGGCCATTTCAGCGGTTGAAGGAAGTCATTCCGGCGGTGCGTACGACTTCGCATGCCCGGTTGACAGCCTTCGCGCAGAGGGCGTTGGCCGCGGGACATGCAAGGGAGGAAGCAAGGGGGGGGGGGCGAGGAGGGAGAAGAAAGGGCACAGAAGCGGCAACCACGGTCGCGCCAGCCTCTCTCGCGCTCGCTGCACTCGAAACACAAATTAATAAAGCGAGCACGACGACACCGCCGGTCGTCTCGACTGGCCGTCGGACGTGACGACAGCGTGGGGGACAGCACCAACACTTGGCGCCGTCCGCCAACGGCGGGAAAGCCCAAGCTCGCGCTCCATTGAAGCTGGGGTCGGGGAACGAAGGGTGAGGGTTTGTATTTAAGCCCTCGGTCATTACCTCCGCGTTGGCCACTGGCACTATGCATGCATGCGAACGCATGGCTTTGAGCAGGAAGGGTTGTTGCGGGTTACTAAATAATGACCGCTTGCAGATTCAGGATGACAACGCAGAAACAATGCTTGTAGTTGCTGTTACCGCGGGGGCGTTATTGCACACCACGCTAATAGAAATGCGAAACTTTCTTGTACTTTCAATATTTGGGCGTATTTGGTTTATTTGCCGGATGAAAGTAGCAATCTAACAATTTCTCTAAACACCGCAGAAAGAAACACCTCGACCCAATGCTACGCTTCAAACAATGCGTTTTTATTCAGCGCTCCGGGTAAACGACATCAAGGCAACATTTCTCTCAATTTTCCTAGACATGAAAACTGAAAACTGCTCAATGAAGGCTCCCCTGGCAAAGCACTGATGCACTACATTCATACCAAAATTAAAGGCAGACAGCAAGCATCGGTTATTGGAAGGAACACAAGCGCCGCTGCTTGACCATACATTTATGGTCATCGACGGTATTTAATGAGAGCTCAATCGGCCACAAGAGATCTTCTTAAACAAAGTCACTGCAAACGCAGCTTACACCCCGTAAATGCTTTACAAGTGGTCTCTTGCCAGACACGAAACACACAACTGATGCATCCACAGCCAACAAGGCTGTAGAGCAGACCTACAACAACTTATATGGACCTGCCCATCTTTCTCGCGAGGGAGACACAGAATTCGGCACATACCACATGAAGCACATACCATTACGGCATACGGTAGCAAGAGCTACCTGCTTCGAGTAGTGTAGGAGAGGCCGACTGACATGCGATGCGCAGCTCTTAAGGCTACGAAAACGACCGACTAGAAGATGTTTCTGCACCTACACCCAATTTTTTCTAATTCCCCAACAGCGGCTCAAAAATGACCCAGCCACTTATTAATGCGATAGCATTAGATGGCTCACTTTCAAGATCGTGTCCGCAAGAAACAGCACCATGTGACATCGCGATCTGACAAGTGACGTGATGAAGATGATGACGCCTCATAATTAATTAATTATGCTAATTAGCATACAATAAATGACATACTCATGTAATGTTATGAAGTGTAATTATGTAACATCGATTCTGATTAGTACAATTAGTGATTACGCCTGATGAGTGTGACGTCATACCAGGTCATGTGAAACCGGTGTAGTGTTACGTCAAAACAACTCACATGACAACGATGTAATATGATGTCACACCAAGTCAGGCGACAATGACGTAATGTGACGTCATATCTAGTCACTTGACAACAATGTAATGTGACGTCATACCAAGTGCCCACCTACTCCCTAATCCATGAAGGTGTAGTTGAAATCCCAGCGATGGCATCAGTGGCTCACCTCAATGTGGTGGCAGTATTGCCGACTACATTCGCATCAAAACTTTGAGCAACCGTTCATCATACAGCGTTACGGGCGGCGTCATAGCATTTCTCATTGCATATAGATTACATGTTTTAACCAAGTTGGAGGCTAGCTTGCGAGGGGTTCGAACCGATGACATATGCACCTTCAGTTGCATGCTTTAATGCGCGGTTGAAGTGTACACGAGATGTCGAGCTGTGAGAGCTACTGCACTCTTTCCTTTCCTCAAAAACCTTTAATTTCCTCAAAAATCTTTCTTTTTCTCAAAACACATGATTTCGCATTCCTCCGCGTGAGCAGACTTAATTAAGCGCCCTCAGAGTGTTTAAAAGGTGGTTTCACCGCAAATATATAGTTGATGCGACAAAGCCACTACTGTCGAGAAAAAAAAAAGGGGGGGCGCATTGGGAACGATTTTGGAAAATAAAGTTACTAAGTTCGCTCCCCCCCCCCCCCCCTCCTCTAAAATTAAATAAATAACAGCCTTGGGATCAAAAGTAGGGGACGAAAAATAACGGGTACTTTCTTTGGGGTGTAAACATTTGACTTTGTTTTTAACTACTGAATAACAAGTGTAGTACATACGTTATTTCGACCCACACTTTCGAAGTTTTAGTGTAAAATGTTTTTTTTTTTACAACGTGGTAACCGAACAAACATACAGTACAGACAGCCGCTGTTTGATGTATTCACTTACATGAGTGAACAAGATTTCTGGAGAAGCGTATTTTCGGTGCAAAACTTCGGAACCGCACAGGAGACGAGCGTGGTAGTTATCAGCCGGTTTTCCATTAGGATGAAACTTTCGCCAGGCTTGGTGCTCTGCTGTCTCTGATGATAAACGCTTGAAAAAAACGAGTATCTGACCCAAGCTCGCCTAGACCAAACCAGTTAGCCAAGTTGCTCTTCAGAAAATCTGCCGGTGTGCATTTAAGAATAAAATCATCATCACCACTAATATCCAACGAGATTAGCATAAAGGCATGACGCATCTTTAATTAGGCTGAATGCCAGCCTGATCTGAAAGCAAAACTCACTTCATGCGATATATCTACAAAATGTTTCGCTATTCGAGTCAAACCAATTCGTTTCAATCGTACATTGTGCAAAACCTGGACATAGCTTGTAATTACCACTAATGGTTACTGTTAAACGGTGCAGCAAATACTTGACATCATCAGCCTAATTGCTGTTAGTAACAGCTTCCAGGCACGTACTTCTGTTTCATCTGTAGGAATATACTGTGAGCACGTGGACAGAATGAGTACGTCCACGTGCTAAGACTATTCCTCGAATGCAATGTAGCAAGATTTCAAGCACATTCCCATAATTCGTAATGACCGAGCTTGATGAAGAGATTTTGCTAATGAATAATACGGGCCGGTTTAATGAAGCTGACCAGAATTCCTAGAGTAATTAGTAGTTTTCGAAAGCTGACCGGTACGGATTAGTTGTAGTTGAAAGCTACTCCTCACATACACTTTCAGCACCAGTTATATAGTGCGATACAGCGCGAATAAAGACGGGGACGAAGCGAGATAAGACACCACAGCGCTGTCTCGCTTCGTCCCCGTCTTTATTCGCGCTGTATCGCATTATGGAAAAATACCAACTAGCCCGATCTGCCACTCTTGCAGTTATATAGGTTCAAAAATCTTGTTTGCAGGTAACTAGTGTCGACATATTCTAATAATAGTGTTCTAAAATAAAAAAAAGTAGACCGTAAGGAACTAATCGGTCTTACCCATTGGAAGAATGCAAAAAAAAAAACGGCATTGATCTTCACTTTGTGAGATGACTTTTGCAGCCCTTTTGTAGACTAGAGTGACTTTTCTTAGCCATACTCATGGACAAGAAAAAATGCGGTGTTGTTTAAAAAAATAGAAAGAATCATTCTAAATATGCATATGCGTTATGCAAGTCATGATTTCTGATAGCGACGGCTTATCACTTTACTACGTATGGGTGCCCACATCGATGTAGTTTTAGCACTTAAAGCTCTGAAATGCAGAACTTGGGACGCTCTGGTCAGTTACAGAAAAAGTGAAGCCGCCTGCCACAGCTCCAAAAAAAGCGAAATATAATTATAGCAGGCTCGAACACTGTCGCCTTCGTCAGCAACATTCTCGCGATTACCAAAGGCGTGCAAGGAACTTCGACTATTTGCACTGTTGTCATATTATTCTTTAATTTTGCGCGTATCAACAATTGGAGTTTCACGATTATTTTGAAAACGAAAAAAATTAAGGCATCAGGCATATTAAAGGACCTAAAGTTATAGTACACGTCGAATTTTTCTAAAGGACACCTTGACTTCACAATTTGCAAGGTGTTACAGACACAATTCTTTTACTTCTCAAATGCGAAACCTATTTCCAAAACTAGTACTGAAACGCTATGCTAGAAGAATGACAGTTGTGACAGAACCCCTTTATTCTAGTGGTAGGCAGCTCGGGGCTGTGGGAAAGCTACACTTTAATGTTAGTGTTTGACTTTGTTGCCCAACTTTCATCTACTGTCCTGTAAACTCGGTCGAATTTCAAAGTGGTTCAAGATCTTTCGAAGCACGCCAACGAAGAAACAAAAGAAATACCCTGCCTACAAATTTTTAGTCGTTAATAAGAACAGGGTTGCCGACCTTGAACTTCCAGTAATTATATGCGCTGACCTCGTGTCCCATGCTCGAATCAGAAAAAAAAAAAACACGCCGCGATGGAATCTGTCTCCAAAACTAAATGCAGTACCAACCGTTATTCTTTTGCTGCCTCTACGGTGCGAATATTTTTCAATATTTATGAAGGTAGCGAAAAGCAGGCTTGCGAAGCTGCCTGTTAGCATTTATGACGTCAAAGTGAGGCACGCTAACTCGCCCCTCGCTGCAATAAAAATTTCGGCTGCGCCCAACACACTCATTTGGGGGCACACCCATTGGGTACAAAATTAAGATCCAGAAAGTGACGGCTCTGGTTCACAGCGTAGCGAAGGCCTCGCGAGGGTGACGAAAGCTCGTCGCTTTTGATCTCTGATTCGCTGAGACATAAATGACGCAATGCATGCCGCCAGCCAGCTATTTCTGATGACGTAATAGGTATGTTCGGTCGCGTCTCATAGAACCATAATTAGTTGTCATTAGAGGCCATAAATTCGTTATTGCCTGGGAAGGAGAAAACTCCCCCCCCCCCCCCTCCATTTCAACATTGCACCCGCAGGTATATCGATTGTGAGCTGTGGTTCATGGATTTATTATAAACAAAAACGTAGCATATGGACGGGACGAAGAATATAATATGTCTATATTATATAATATGTTTATAAGAATATAATATGTTTATAATATGTCTGACGAACTGGCCCCTCAGTATACTCTGTTAAAGTTCATGAATTTCACCGGGTTTGCGTGTGTGACGTGTCAGCATTTTCAGTGTCAATAGATTTATGGTTTATGGAGGTTTTAACGTCTCAAAGCGACTCAGCTATGAGGGACGCCGTAGTGAAATTTCGGAAATTTCGACCACCTGGGGTTCTTTAACGTGCATTGACATCGCACAGTACACGGGCCTCTAGAATTTCGCCTGCATCGAAATTCGACTGCCGCGGCCAGGATCGAATCCGCATCTTTCGGGTCAGCAGCCGAGCGCCATAGTCACTCAGCCACCACGGCGGCCTCAGTGTCAATAGAACCGGCTCAGTGGCATCAGCAGTACAACAGGCTAAAGGGGCGTGACCTGAAGGTTGCTCCCTTTTCATCCTATTCATTAAAGATCTGACTCGTTAAACGGCTGTTTTAAATCTGTTAAAGAGACCGTGAAAGTTGATGCGTAGGCTCCGCCTGTCATCTCCTCGAGACGTAATTTTGTCTCGTTTTTTTTCATCGTCAAAGTCGTCGCCATCATCATCATCATCATCATCATCATCATCATCATCATCATCATCATCATCATCATCATCATCATCATCATCCATGTTAAGGACTGTGCAGCACAAAGGCCTCTTCAGTGAATTCTAATTACTC